>NW_008237174.1:5523573-5541770 GCF_000691975.1 Corvus brachyrhynchos | reverse complement strand
AGTGCGGGATCCCTGCTGGCACACTCCTTGCCTTTGGCTGCGATAGAGCTCTGCTGATGGGCACCAGCTGCAAACAAGGCTGAGGAAATGGGATCTTTCTAAAGCTGTCTTTATTAAAATTACTTATCTTCCTGTTGTCTCTGGCTTTTACTTCTGAGTTATGAGAAACAAAACCACACACTGCGTAGGCATGTAGATTTCCCAGAGGTTTTATTTAATATTTTTCAAGGATATGCCTTTTTTTTCTTTTTTTAAGATAAATCTTCTAGACTCTCTTCTCCATGATGAGCTTCTTTATCATATTACCCTGGGAAAAAAGTATGTTCTTCTGTATGCTTAAACTGGATGGAAAGCAGAGTGACCCTTTTACTGGTGAGTTGAACCTAGTCAAAATTTCATTCTAGTATATTAGCTAGTAGATTGACAATTTAAGATGCTGAGTTCTTTCATCAGGATTATCATTAGTTGGCTGGCAAATAGATACAATGTGAAAAGGTTTTGAGGAATAACATAGTGAACTACTGTGAGCCGGTATTTTCATTCTTATTTTAAAACCAGATTGAAATTATTAAAAACAAAAAATCACCAAATAAGCAACATCTCTATTTTAAAAATGTGGTATCTTTGTATCTTGAGAGCAAAGCAGTCTTTAGAGTGAAGCAATATTGAAGAATTCATGGGCACGTTCAGTGTTAAATAACATGGTGAAAGGACATGGAGACCTTCATCTTTCTTTGATAAAGTAAAGTATTTTTGAAATGAACATCTTATCAGATCAGAAAAGCTGGTAATATTGGCAGATCAGCACAACTCAGATATGTCAATCTGACATTTGATCATAAGTAATGTACTTTTGGTAAGAGAGAAAGTCAAAGTGAAGGACATCACAACTTTCATAAGCAGTGCTCCAAACTCAGAAAGATAGTTTTAAAAACATTTTCTCTTTCCATTTCAAGTACCAATTCTACTCCTAGATCCTCACAAAATGAATTCTGTACTTGCCTCAATCTCTTTCCTGGATTCAGACATTTGACTGTGTATCTGTTAGCTCAGGAATATATGGCACGAGGGAAGTTTGAGAGATTTTTTCCAAGACATTGCTGTAAAGAGTTTTGTATCTAAGCTGTTGAGTTGACTGCAAAACTTGTCCTAATTCATTATCTTGATGATCTGTGATTTAATTCCTTTCAAGAAATGCTCATTTTGAGTGTCTCATCATCACTAGTTAAAGTTTCTTATCTGATATCAACACATGTTGATTGATAAATGAGAGAGCCTCTTCCCAGATATTAATTTCGTCATTATTTTCTTGCACTGCAATCAAGTTTCCTACCCTGGTAGTCTCTGCAGCTTGTTAGACAGCTGCCCTTTAAGGGTGTTTATGTATCTCTAATATACAGCACATCATTTTTTCTGTCCCTGCTTGTGTGCTGTGGGACATGAGTCAGCTTCAGACCAAGTACCTGTATTGTGGAATAGACCAGACATAAGTTAAAATATTAGGCAAAGCAGTCAGGCTCTACTAATTGTACCTAATCAGTGGCTAATTTATGGCTTTTGCCTTGCAGCATAGGTGAGGCAAAGCTTGCATTTGCCCACAGCATACACTGTAGACCTACTTTAACCTGCATCACCTGCAGGTGAATTCAGTAAAAATCCTTGTTTCATAGAGATTTCTACTGGTAAGGCAGTAATTTGTCAGGCAATGTGAACCCTTGCCCTTTAACTAGAGGCAGTTTATATATGCTGTAATAATGGGCATTTGTAGTGGGCTCACTTATCAATATACCTTGGATACAAAGAATAGGTACAGGATTTTACAAATTATAAATTGAATGTACAGGTATCTCCAGCTCAGACCAATCTATTAGCTAATATTCTTGCTTCTATGAGAGGGACTGGATCAGCTTTTAAAACAGTTTATACACATAAATCTTGAGGTTTAGAATGGCAGTGAGATACATTCTAGAAGCCCTGTGAAATCAACTTCCCTCTGAAGTTTCTGCTACTACTTGGTAAAATGGTCTTTTTCTTGCATTTGCTTCAGGCTGAAAGCAAAAAGAACAGAAGGATGAAGTAATATAATTTTCAACTTTAGAAGGATTGTGTTCATTTTATTGTGTTTATTTTTCAGGTGTGCTGTATTGAAGTGAATGCATTGCTATACTGAACCTCTGAAAATGAGAATAACAAGCAGCAAATGAGTTTGACTTTATAAATTCTTGTGTTTCTGCAGTTACCAACCCCCACTGAGAATTTCAAAGTCAGCTACAGCATGAGTGCATTTTACAGAGCTCATCCATTTGCAAAGTGGATGTTTCCTTCAGACATTCTCAGGATCTGTAGGGCCCATAAACACATTGCCCTGGTGGCAGAGGAGATCCATCCTTGATTTCTGCTGTGCCTTGGTACCCAAAGGAAGCACAGAAACCCTCAGCACTGACTCCTAAGGTACATGCTTGAGCACTATGCTAAAATGGATTGGGATCATCTGAAAGTTGCAGGTTCTTCCCAAGATCCCTAACTATCTTGTTTTAAATGGACTGCTAAAAAGCAGAAATTGTGGTGAAAAGAAGTACTTGTCTTTCTACAGAATATATAATAGTTGAGATGAAGACAGTAGTGGGTGCCTGTGAAATGTTCCTAGACTCTCTTGTGTACCACCTCAAGCAGGAAAAGATACGGTGCTTGATTGGATAGAAAAACAGTCATTTGATGCTTCTGAGTCACAGGCACTGCAAGATCAGGATAAAGCATGAGAAATGTCTTATCAGTTATATTTGCTTCAGCGTCCCAGTTGCCTACAGTGTTTATATTCAAACTATAAATTTTGATTTATATCAAGATAAATGGGTATGGGATTACCTTTCTGTGACATTCAGTGATGGCAAGTTTTAAGGTAGGATGGGCTTCAAATGTTTTCATTAGGACACTTTCTGAAGGTTGTTGGGAACCTTTAGCCCAGAATCTGGTGCTACTTCTCAATAGGTTGGAAGTACACACACAAAATAATGTAAACCCTGACATTCAAGTTGGCTTTTTTTCTCCACTTTCAAACAGGAATAGTCTGACTTTTGCAAGAGACCTACAATATTTCCCTGGGCCTTGCTGGACTGCCTGGCATGAGGTAGCAAAACACAGATCATCTCTTTCAAATACTGATATTGAAACAAAAAGAGTAATTTTTCAAGGATATTTGCCACTGTCATCAGAATTTACCATATCATCACAAAAAAATATTTATTAGTAGAATTCTATCCCTATCTGCTAATCCAGCCAAATAATTTAAAGTGTACCTCATTCTTGCCAGCAGTTTTTATAACATGCTAATTATTTTATATTTATACTTACCTTAGACATTGGGTTCTTCTAAATAATGATCCTGGGGCCTTCAACCTGGTTGCCATATTTTGTTTCCCTGGCTGATATTTGGGGATACTGCTGCTACCTTTTCCATTCTCTGTCTTCTAGGCACTGCCTGCTGCCTGTCTGCAATGAGCAGTTATGGCCCTCCTGTCAGCAGTATGTTCTGGAGACACAGGAAGGCAGTGCCTTTCCCCATGGCCATGGTGGGAAGGGGGACTCAATCAACCATAATGGTAAGAGGTAAAGTTTGCTACCAAACTTTCTTCCTTTAAGAGAGATTAAATGGAATTAACTGGAATGAAAATTCACAGCCAGCTTGGCCCTGCCAGATAAATACTTGTATTTACTCAAGCAGCAAAAGAAAGCTCCTGTAAAAAAAACCAGGTGAGTAAGCAGACTGCATAGAAACATGGTTAAGGTGCGAGAGAAGGGAAGCAGCAGATGTGACATAATATTTGAAGTCCAGCTACATTGAAATCTTAGTTTAGAAACATCAGAAGCTTGATCTAAAAGACAGAAGCTAACATTTGCTGTAACTGAGAGCTTGTATCTGCAGCAGATCAAAATTACATTTATTTTGTTAATATATAAACGGTATTTTTAGAATGACCAATATTTATTCTGGAAAAGAGGAAATGATATTCCCCTCTCTGAGAAATGTAGTAACTAATAGTTGCAATCTATCTTTTTTATTGAATGGGTGAGGTTCTTATACATGAAACAGATGAGCTTGTGGCCATAATTATAATACCATTGACTTAATTTTTTGGTCACAAATAAGTTAGTAAATTTAGTGTCTCATTATTACTGTTTCTGAGGACTTGTGCTTGGCCTGAGCTAGATCACACTGATCTGCCAGACCTTGCTCTGTGGCTGCAGGTTTTCAGTGGCCTGTTTGTTTCTCAGCATTCCTAAAATTTTTTTCTGCTGTTGTTCTGTTTCCTGGCATTAGATTATGTCCAAAAGATTTAGTGATCCCCTAAAATATTGTTCTCTACATGAGCATCATCTCTTTACGTATCTTCCAGTTATTTTTAAGGTAAACCAAAATGGAATTTGCAAGAAATTAATTTTCTTGTTTCTATCTACATTTCTTTGGTTTAGATAGGAAGATCTCTTAAGGAACAGTTGGAGTACTTTGGTAAATAACCTGGAGGACTGGGGAGGGAGATTATTTCTAAACTCAAAGGCAATATATTTTTTATGATAATGTCTGGCCTGGATATGAAATGAGTCAGAGAACTGAAATAAATAAAGAAACAGGAAACTCAAAAATAAAGGTCTCATGCAACTAGAATCATAGAATCAAAGGAATGACTTGGGTTGGAAGAGACTTTAGAGTTATTAGTGAGATTAGTGGGAGCTATTTTTACTTATCATTGCATCTCTTGAATGACTACTGGATGATGATTCTATGAAATTGCATTTGAAAAACAAAAGAATGAGTCTGAGATAGGTGTCAAATTGTTTTTAAAGACAGCACTCAAGACCTCTTCTGGGGAAAGAAGGTGGTAGTTACATTTCTTCTGTCCAATCAGATAATAAATACAAATACTCTTTTTAAAGAAGGCCAGAGTCATTCCTATTCAGCAGAATACTTATATGCTCCATTTTGTATCTTCCCTCAGCCGACAATTTGCTATGGCATATAATTTACATGGGATATTTAAGAGTAGTGCTGTTTCCATTCTTCCCAGAGAACATTAAGCCTGACTATTTTAAAGGACTCTTGAAACAAAAACAGAGCTCAGAGATATCCAGACCATGGGCAGCTCAGAAATCCCATCTCCTCTGATCTACTCTGCAAAATGCAGAGCTGGTCCTGCAAGGAGCTCTTGCAGATCCCAGCCCGAAGTGAAGCTTCTCAGCACCCAGGAGGATGCCAGGATCTCTGTTTTTGCAGTCCCCAGCTTACAGCACACGAAGGTGTAAACAGCCTCAGTGCCTTGCAAGGACCCCTTCTGTTGTTTGCAGTACAGCAGGACTATTTCTTTTGAATGGATGCAAGTATTGCACTTGGACTTGGAAGTCTTAACTCGTTGCTCCTTTGGATATCAGGTAATTGTGGGGAGAAAACATGTCCTGCAGAGCAAGCAAACACAAGAGAGGGATAGTTCAGTGTAATCCTTTGGCCTACAAGCATGGTAGTGCTTCCAATTGAAATGATCAAATATATTCTGTGTGGTGAGGATTTTTTTTTCATCTGATTAAAAGCTAATGAGTAATACAAATATCAAATAAGACTTGTCACTTGAATCAGTAATTAATAATCACAGACTGAGCTGTCTTTAAAAAGCTAGTTCTAAATACACTGGGTTGCTATGATGCTAGCCTTAAAAATCAGCCAGATTGGAAATGGATACCAAGAGTGCTTTCAAAAAGCCTATTGCAGGAGTAACTGTAAGACAGAGCTAGGCAGATGCACTAATATTTGAGCTGTCAGATTTGCTATTCAATTTACATGTCAAGTGTCAATCTGATGGGCTATCTTGATAAATCCCTACAAACTATACTCCTACTTAGTGCAGAAACTTTCTTGTTTGACAGTTCAGATTTAGAGACTTCTAACGAGGCTCTTTTTCCTTTGAAACTAAATACAAGGTAACATCTTAGGACATGAAAAAGTACTTCTTACACATACAAATGGACTCTGGAAGTCAACAGATGAGTTGTGATATATGATAATACCTCACCAGCCGGGGATCTGGATCAAGAGAGGAAGTGCAATGGCACTGAGTGTCCTGTGCTATGAACCCCTTGCTCCTCTTAAGGAGTTTATTACCTCTTCTGCTGCAACATTGGCTTTAATAGGAGTTTTCTCCATCAGCTTCAATAATTTCACTGGGCCATAGCAAGGTAGGTGAGTGTTGGCTTTAAGACATTTTACTTAGGAAGGGATTATAATTTACCTTTTTAATCATCAACTATAAGTGTCTGAGATATTTTCTCCTTCCACTGAAGATTGTACCCAAATTCTTGTACTGTTTCATGGAGTACAATTGCATCCTCATAGTGAATAAAATCCTGAGAAGTTACACATCTCTCCACTGGTTGAAGCTGCAGGTGTTTGAGCAATATTATCCTGCCATTAGGTCATATTACCAGCAACATGAAGGACAACTCTTTCTCCTAGATCAAAAGACTGTGGCTGTACTCTGTACTTTTTTTGTCACTCTGTCAGACTGTGAAATCTGAAATACTTCATCTTGCATTTAAAAAAAATTCTCTTTTTAATCTTAAGTTGACATCCTTGTTAAATGTTCAGCTTCAGATAGCAACATCTCTTTCTCCTAAATATTCTGTTATGGTGGGTTAAAGAGGTAACAGAAAAAAAAGAAAAGAGCATATGTTTTAATATTTAGTATAAGTGCTATGACTTTTAATTGATATTTTAGAATATCAAATAAATGACTAGGGAAGGTTTACTATTTTATGCAAGAAATAATATAATAAATTTCTCTTTTACAGGTCAATATGTATCTTTGTACATGACGCCATTTTCATCACATCTTGTGAATTTATGGTTACTTTTTTCGCTTGAGTGCCAGGTAAGCTTCCTAAAGAGTTTAATGATTACTACTGAACATTATTGTTAGCAGACATTATTATCAGAATAAGGTATAGCTTATGTTCTTTTGTGGAAATAGAAAGAGGTTTTGTTTGATAACAGTGGCAAGTTTAGTCCCCTGTTTTGTCAGAGAATTACTAATAGACTAAACCAGACAGGAAGTGAAGAAAAAGGGGTGGGGGGGGGGGGGGAGCAATAAGGAAAAGCATAGATAGAGCAAAATAGGAAGGAAAAGGTAGAGAAAATAGAAAAAATGATTTTGGCACTGAACGTGGAAATTGACTGAATGTGGAATCCTGACTAAACCAACGAGTTAAAGTCCCTCTATCCTGCATACATGCCTCTAGCCATGAAAATGGTTCTGCTTTGCTGAAAATCCCTCATACTCCTACAATTCCTGCTTTTGAGCATGTCCATGACTGCCTTGCTCTAGCTCTGCTGTGACCTCTTGGTGTTCTCATGCTGATGGTAATGGATTACGTGAGGGATGATTGTGTGATCGGGATATGTGTGACAGAAAATTTATACCCACAAACAGGGACAAGTGGGATTGTGGAAGTGTTTGAACTTTAGTTTCTCCTGGACCAAGCTGGGCCCAGACTGTCCCTCTCACAGGGGAAAGGACAGCACATCAACTGCTTTAGTCTCCTTACTGCCAGATGGTTTTATGAACTACAGGAGATGATGGCATGTCCTTAATACTCTTTGACAGTACAATATTTTTACTTAGACTGTCTATTCCAGAATGATGCTTCTCTGATAGAATGGCCAGTCAATCTCACAGCATGATAGAAAACAGATGTAAGATCAGGATGCAAAGTAGTTTTCCAGATACTTGGTCCCAGTATGCTGTACAACCTAGCCCTAGAGTTAACCAGGCAAGTGCTGACACATGTCTTACAGCAAAATATCACTCACAGCCACAGTTCAAAGGCCTTGCTACCCTCCAGGGCAATTAATACGGCATCACGTTCAATGGTGCTTGAACCAAATCCATGGAACTCTCAGGGGAGGAATAGGGAAGCAATCTCAGAGCTCAGACATGAGCAGTATGCTGCTGCAGCTGAAGTTTCAGTCCCTAGGAACACAATCCTTCCTTAAGAATGCTTGTGTGACAATGCATTATAAAAAGCAGATTCTTCTGCCATTAACATTTTTGACAACAGTCTCATTAGGTTCGCTAAATAAAAGTTCAGGTTCTAGATGCAGATCTCCACTTTTCAAAATATTTATCACGAAGGTAGATCCAAATGTTTGGAAATTGTCTTTTGAATGAGAATTTTAAAGACCACTTAGAACAAATAAATGACAGATTCGTGCTGTACATATACATTTTTTTTGATTAAGTGATATGTATATATTCAGTGGTGGTGTTAGCAATACTAACAGCCTACCATAATAACTTTTGCTTCAAGTAAGTACCTGAAGTGATCACTTTTCATTTTAGGAATTATAGGGAGATTTGAATAGTAATGCTTGTATTAAGCAGCATTTATCCAACTAATGATGCCATTGAAAGTGCCAAGGCTTCTCCTTGTATAATTTAGTACTTGGCGTGAATGTGATTTGATAGCCACTCTGTACCTGGGATGCCTGAAATTAACTGTGTCTATGATATAATTGTGTTGTGCTGTAGAGTGGAGGGAATAACAACAAGTGGCTTTTAGCTCCTGATTTCACTTCAGCAGTTCCCACTTCAGTTTCTTTTTGTTGATGTGTGGATGACGTGCTCCCACGGACCCTCCTACAGTGGTTGTGACAGCTCACAAAGGAAGAGAAGCTATGCGTGGATGTGCTTTGCACTCTGTTGAACATGAATATTGAACTGAATATTTTTATTCAGACACTTCTTGGGAATTCCCAGACTGGTCATATCCAACAGAAACTAATAAGTGGTTCAGGTTCCATTGTAATTAAATGTAGCATATGAAAATGAGCAAATGAATGAGTAAAACCTTAGTGCTTTTACTGTTTAAGAAAATTAATATTTTAGTGGTATGTCCATGCACCACATTTTTTTCTTTAAGGAGAAGCTCTGCAATTCAACAGGAGGCATGTTTACATTCTGTCCTATAGATTAAGTGCTTATAGTGATCAGCTTATTACCAATGTGCGTGCCTGTATTTATTTTTAAATTACATTTTTTCTAATGGATAAAAACATTTGAAGATGAGAAAGGTGACTCTCAGCAACTCTTTATTTATTTTTTTTAAATTTCAGATCTGCAGGGTCAGTGCCACATCAGAATCTCCAAAACTGCTTTTCTCCTCTATTAATTCCTCTCTGATAAGTTTCAAAATTCTCTTGCAACCAAGGATGTTTTCTCATGTAGTTGTTATGGATGTGAACAAAGGTGGCTGTTACAGACTGCTAATTACAAGAGAGGAAACCATATTCAACATACAATACATGTGGTACTACTGAGCATTTATAGGAAGGGAATGATTGTGATGATAAATCATATTTTTTAGACCAATATATCAGTCTCTTGAACACATACTGGTATTATAAAGATGTCTTTACATTTGCAGATTATATTACTTCCTAAAGCTAGGAGTATTGCACATAAATGATTGCTTTGAATGCTCTATTTTAAGGTGTCTTGTTAGTGAACATAGCCGAGGCTGTTGGATTAAACATTTTCTTCTATTTTTTTTTACTGGAAAATATTTGCTTTTCTCCAGTGGGAAAGTTGGTTGCCATCTGTAGAGCACCTTTCCTATAAATCATTACTTTGATTATTTGTGCTGTCAGTTAAGCAAATTCATCTCTGCCCGGTCACTTTAAAACAATAGTTTGAGGATCTATTGTCAAGTACTTCCTTCTTTATCTTTCACTGTCAGAAGTTCAATGCAAAGCAATGCAAAAAGACTTTTTGTGATTACTAGTTTGGAACAAGTAGCTGATGGGCTAGAAATTGCTTGGAAAAAGTCTTTGTGCAGTATTACAGCACATTGAGATAGAATGTATAGCAAGGTCTAAAAATGGCAAACGTATTCCAGGAAACCACAGTTGTTCTGAAGAAACTAACCTAAAATTATTTTAAAAAGTCATGATTAAAAATTTAAAATGGAAATTTTTTTTCTTTGCTCATATATTGTCCTTCATTCTCTGTAACTGATTGTGTTTAATGGGCCTCTGAAGCCTCCCTTTTATATGATTTTCCTTTCATAGCTCATATTACTTTTATTGCCTCTCTCTAGATCAAAGGCATAGGAAGAAGAAAAGAAAAATGGTGACTAAGAATGATGTCTGCAATCTTTCACATTTTGGCATTATTTTTCTAAGTATTCTTACCTTGATTTAATGCAGCTTTTGCTGGTTATAACTTTAGGAGTCGCTGTAGATAATTCTTCACCCTCCTGGATATCCCAACCTTTCATACATTTATAGGAGTTAGTGCTTTGCCAGCCACAGTGATAAAAAACTCAAGCCCAATATATTTAGAGATTATAAATGCATTTCAGTTGCTTTCTTTAAATTTTATTTGCCATCTGGCTACACAAGCTAGTATAGTTTGTTTGGTTTTTTTTTTTTTTTTTTTTTTTTTTTAAATTTGAAAGTTAAGGGCACGACTGTTTTTCTAAAAGAATGCCAAATTATTATATAGGGCACTGGTGATTTTAGGAAAAAACACCAAACACTGTGAGCGAATAGCAACCCACCTCTGTATTTCATATGCTGGGTTTCAGAAGCCCAGCGCTTGGTGCCTCCTAGCCCAGAATGAAATGCAGCTCTTGGGCAGTGTGGGGATGTGTATCTTGGAAGCACTGTAAACTACTCTCCCAATTTCATTTGCTGTTCTTGTGAGAGGTTTATTGCCCTTAGGTGAAGAGTTGTAGAGATGGGCAACACATGTACGTTTGCAGGAAGTGATCTCTCAGACTGTACAATTTTTCCAGTGTACTTTGAGTCCACGGGAAACTGAGAGATCTCCTGCCTTCCATATGAATTCCCACAGCCTGCTGGTGGTTGTGGGCGCAGTTCTCACAAGGACTGGCTTTGTTTTGTTGGAGGTATTAGCATGAATACTTCTCCACAGTGCTCTGATGTCTTTGTCCTCCTTCTCTTCCCATGCCAAACCTCTCCCTCATCCACGGGCTTAGCTTCTTTCAGTAGTGATATCCTTACTAATGCAAACTAAGTAAAACCTAGGATGGTATAATTCTTTTTTGATAATGACGGCATAGCTGAGTATCATCTTCCATTAATCTGTCAGTAATTATCCTTGTGTTTAAAAATAATAGGAGGATATTAAAAGTTGAATGGGCCTGGAAATGTAATTTTAAAGTAAAATTGCACATTGTCTAAATTCTGCTAAAAGGTACAGCTCTATTGAACAAAGGGAGGAAAGTCAATGGGTGACATGGTTTAGAATTTATAAAATCCTGAAAACCATAGCTGCTGTATTTTCCTCTAATCTTCAGCACACATATTGCCACAGGTACTTGTAGCAGCAAAGAAATTGGACATATTTAAGTACTTCTGCAGCACTGCATCATTTTCCAAGAAATGTGAAAAACTTTCAGAAGTGTTATTTCAATAGAGCAGTTCATTTCTGTAATTGGTCAGACTGCTGAAAAGTCATGGATTTGGTGTCTAGTAACAGCCTGAGCTATCTTCCAGCTAAATAAAGCAACCTGTTCCAGGCTTGACCTCATTTTCATATATACATTAGAAAAGTCAGTGATTGTAAACACAGATGGTCCAACACATCATGTCATGCTGCTGCCCTTGTGTTGGAACACGGCTAAATCTTGCATTGAGAATGAGGATTATTATGTCAAATGAAGCACTTAATTAAGAACAGATTTCAATATTTAATGACTACACAGTAGCTTATTAAAATATTTGCACTAGTGTTTACGATGTTTGGCGGATTAAATAGCAATATATTTGTTAACTGTAGAACAACTTCCATTGCTCTTGCATCAAATCCAAGCATTACCCCTGCGATGCTACAGAGGCTCCCTAGCCTAGAAAAGCAGATTTAGTCTTTGTGCATGTGGGATGGTGTCTGGAGAACTCAGCATGGTTTGAGAGGCAGGATACAGTCAGGAGGGTATAGGGGGCAGCTGAATGGACAATTTGGTGATCTTGTAGGACTGCTACATTCCTAAATCATAAACAGCTGCATAAAATGTCTATTTCCAGCTTAGCTGAACACTTTCATCATTATTTACCATTTGGAGGGTTAAGGGGGTCTATACCGATTCCCACAGTCACACAAGGATGTGCCCATGTTCACAGTTTCCTGTAATGTCTTCCCTGAGATCACAGATTGAAGCCATGGGTGGTTATTTTCCTGAGTTTAACATATGAAGCTCATGAAGTCTGTTACATTTCAAACTGGAAGGCCACAGTTGCAAATTAAATAGATGACATTTTAACTTAGGCCCTTGTAGAACCCACCAAATTTCTCCCTCGATTAAACTATGGGCAAGAGACACATTTCCTTCTTCTGCAACCCCTGTATTGTCTTGGTGCGTGGTGAAGATCCCTTACTATATTCGTGCCATTGGCTTGCTAAGCGATAAAAATAAAGACCACAAGGTCTCTCCTTTCCAGGACAAAAGTGTTTCAGCATTTGTCTTCTTTTCTAGAGGCTCATTTTAAAATGATAAACAAACATCTCATCACTGTTTTCCTTTGGGCCCTTTTCCTCCATATGAAAGAAAAATTCCACCCTTCAGTTCCCTAAATGATGCTTCTCCTGAGGAAGTGATTGTGGCTTCAAACTCTTACATATGGTATTGCGCATACATACTTAATGCTGTGGTCCTGGGAGAGATGTCAGCAATTTATATCTCCATCTGCAATAAGTTATGAGCACCTGCATCGGCTCAACCATGTGCTAATGTGCAAGTCCTGCTCCATCCCTGCTGCCTTCCCAGACTGACATTTATGGAGGCAGTCCAGTGCCTTTGGAGATTGACGTCAGGCTGTTATCCATGACCTTCCATGAGAAATGTGGTCAATCGAGGGCACCATCCACCCCAGAAGAATGGGTGGGTCAACCTTTGGGGGAAAAATGCAATCTGTTGGTGATTAATCTGAAAAATGAAGAAGCATCAATATTCATAGCCTGAATGACTTCTTACAGGTGGTTCAGAGAGCTCTGCACAACATCATGGTTCCTCTACTGCAGATTTTTGCATGCTCTGATGGTAGAGCTGCTAGATGGGGCCTCTGTTAACAAACATAGCAATCACTTCTCATGTATATGTCTGGTTAAATCTAAGTCAAATTCTCATTTTAAATGATTGAGATTGTAGCTTGTTGTCACCAAATGTAAAGTTACCACAAAATAAATGTTTAAATTTCTACAGCAGAGGTTAAAAGCTTGATGGAATGATAGTTTAGGACAGCAGGAAAATTTCAATGTCTATAATATCCAGCAATACTCCTTATAGAGTATATATGCTCTTTAAAGCATTTTTTTCTCAATTTCTTTTATCTGGAACTATATGTGTATTTGATTCTTCTCTCTGTCTTATTGTCAAAGGAGTAAAAGACATTATTGCTGCTCAGTGCAAAATCTTAATTTTTTCATTTCCATGCTATCTTTCCATACAGAAGTCTCAAAGACCCCTGATATTAGTGATGCAGCTTTGTAGCACCCTTAGAGACCAGCAGCATCATGATCAGTGTCTGAACAATAAGACAAGTCAGGCAAAAAGAATTTGAATAACTAAGCAGACAAAAAAGCTTGTGGCATAGCCAGAAACAGAATACAGGGCTGTTTTATTTAGAGGGGAATTGTTAATTTTTAATTTAATTTTTTTCCCAGAAAATAATTCCCGAAGCAATGTAATACCAATCATTCTGAAATGATTTTTGAGTTTGACTAGGATTTATGCAGCAGTTTTAGATAAAAATCGAAAAAAAAGATGGGTTTGATTCCTAAGTGCTGAAATGAACATTTTCACCCTGGAGGAGGTGAGGTCTTTCCCTCCAGTTCCCATAAGCAGGAGGGAAGAAGGGCTGTGGAACCCAGTGTGTCCCATGCTGCAGGGCAGGAGAGGGGCTCATACCTGCAGGGCTGCAAGTAGGGCTTCTGACCAAAAAATGACATCAGTTTTACTGACTGAAGGCAATTTTTAATTTGTTAAAGAAACTTACACAGTTCTTTTCCTAAGCTTTACTCATATGTACTTTCCTTTCCAGCTTCCCCTGGGTGCCTTATCCCTAGGAGCATATGCTGGGCTGCAGTGAGTTGGTTTGGTTATTATTGCTGAAAGAAACCAGCAATAACATTTTAGACTTATGCCACCTGACTGGGCCAGATTATTCTGCAAATATGTAAGTCACTGCTGTTTCTGAGTACATCTGTAAGGATGAGCCAGGTGTTACACCTCACCTGCAGCTGGACTGATACTTCTTCACCTCCTTGGAATCTCCTTTTGTCTCAAAAAAAGAGTTGAAAATAATGCTTTGTGGATGAAACAAGCCAAGACACTTGGAAAATCAACTTGAGCTTAACTCTGTTAAAAGGAATGAGAGAAGGGCAGGTTTGTCCTATCACGCTATAGATATTTTTAGTGCATTATATAAGCTGTTGCACAACTGGAAGTAAACTCATGAAGTTTCACTGTTGATTTATCCCTAACAGTATAGCTAATCATTATAGTAGTGAAATATTTCCTCTATTTATATCAGTCCTGTCATGAGATCTCAGCTTGATTTCCAGACTTTGCATATTAGTACAAGGTTACTGAGGTATGTAAGAATTACTTTAGAAATCTAATTATTTTTCTTGCTTAAATGGTAGAACATACTGCAGTGATGAAACTTGGGAACAGATTAGTTCACAGCAGATAATTTAAGAGATTTTTACCCCTTTCTCTGTGCAAATATTTTAAGCATCTTTTGCTGCAATTTGCTTGCCTGATTTTTCTTATTATGTAGTTTTTTCTGTGTGAACAAGTTCAGGCCGATTGATTTTTAACAATCTGCTCCATGTAGATGACATTCACATTGGTTTTTTTACCAAGACTGTCTGGCAATCTGCTCTTTTCTAATTCTAATGCAGCGTTGTAAATGATTTAGTACAGGGGCTTTGTTCTCTCAGGCTAAGGGAGGAACAAAAAGTAGAAGATGAGTTAATCTTGGAAGTCCGATGTTAATGTTTCTTCCTAGTCCTGTCCTAAGAAAAAACATAGGACATATGGACCTGGTGTTCAAATTATCCTGGATCTTTATCTGGAGGAAGATATGATTTAAGCTTGGTAACTTCAAGGAAACTTGAGATTCCTTTCTCTGCTATCACAGTTGCGCCATCTGATTGCAAGTGCATTCATTCACATGACCCTGTTCGAAAGATCTGTCAGACCTTTGACTGGTTTATTGAATTCCCCTGGGTGCCTGAGCTTTGAAGGTGGGTATAATTTTCTTAATCTCTGTAGCCCCAGATCAGGAGCACAAGAAATTACATATAAGTGCCTTTTTAAATGCTGCTTTTTTTGAAGAAAAACTAGGTATTTTTAAGTGTCTCTTTCATCTCAGAATGAATAAAACTGCTTTCTTGGGCCTATCAGCAACCTGAACTGAACTCAGTGGCCTTCCTATTTCTAGGCTCTGTTGTTGTGTTTGCATTTGTCATAGTAGTTCCTTCTTCAACACTTAAAGGAGTATATGCACTTTCCTTTCTTTTCTTTCCTTTTTTTTTTTTTTTTTTTTTTGTGGAGACAGCACAGAACAGAAGTTAAAAATGACTAGCAATCAAGGGAGATAGTAGCCGTAAAATCATAAGTTTCAGAGTGGCAGTATTATTTTGGCTAAGGAATTTGGAGAGAATTTAAGCTGTAAATCATGCCTGAGGGCTACATCTTTTGTTGGCTGAATTCTTGGAGCTGTAAAGGAAACAGGTAGTCAAACAAGTAACTGAAGAGCATGAAGGGACGTAAGATGTGAGTAAGTTGTGAAGGACCTCAGAAGGAGCTTAGATGTTAGGCGGAATGGCTCTGGACAGCAAAGAAGCAGATTTGGTAGGCATCAAAAGGTAGGGGGCTGCATTTATTGAACAGAAGTTCAAGAGGTACATATCAGTTGTGTTAGAAACTGGCTGAGGTTCTACCTGACAAGTAAGCACTGGGGAAAATACAAAAGCCAGCATTTCCATGCTGGTTCTGAAGTCTTTGGTGGTGCAGAGGTTCACAGATTTAGAAATAACTTAGAGAAAGTTTTTAGACCGTTTTACTTGGAACCTCTTTTGGTGCAGGCAGAATCCCAGGGTGAATCAGAGTTTGTTTGACTAGCCCACAGAGACCAGATTAGTAGTTGGAGACAAAAAGGGATGAGTACTATGTTTCTATCATTTTGATAACAACAGTGTTTGTCTTGCCTTATGTGGCTTACAATTTAAATACACTATCCAGAAAAGTTTTGTTTCATTTTTATGGAACAAAAATAGATGTTTGGGGATTTGCATTTGAAGTTCATGCAGAAAAGTGTTGGCACAGCTGGGAACAAAACTTTGAGCTCCTTGTTCCTAGACTAAAGACTCTTCTCCCTGTGTTTACTGATCCTCCACTGATTCAGATAAATGTTATGGTATGAAATACGATTCAGCTGATTTACATCAATAGTGAACTGATCTTTTATAAAAAGATAAAACTTCAGAGTTTCATTATCCACGTGAAATCTATTTTGATTTCTAAATACGACTGTAATCCAGCAGAGAGAATGTCTTTTGCATATTAAAATTCAAGTTGTTTCTTTCTATATAAGTTCTATCATGTAATAAGGTTTTACAGAGAGAAGGCTGCATTTTTTGTGTAGTTTACAGTAGCCTGTTAGGTATTTGGATTCCACACTTGTGATGTGTCATACTGGTGTCTGTTAACCCAGTTAAGTTGGTTTATTACAGAAGGACATACTGTATGTGATTCTGGCCTGGGGGAAGAAAACGAACTAAACCACTCCAAAATTAATTGCAGAACTATGTTGACTGAAGAGAATTGATAATGAAAAACATGATGTGGAAAAAGAAAATAATGAAGAGAGGGATGATAGCAGAATGACATTTAAAAAAAGGTGAGATTTAGATTTGATCTTTTTCCTTAAGAGTCAGTTGCTGTTACTTTTAATGATTCCATAATATTGAAGTTCAGCTATATGGGAAGTACCTCAATTGTCTGGATCTTTGAGAAGACTGTAAATAAACCTGAAGTAGAGGGACTGACATATGTATTTTGGAACCTTTTGTACTGTATGTAATTTATCATTCTAGAGTGGTAGCCAGGAAAGGATCTGACTGAATTGTGGAGTGGGAAAAAACTTTTTTCCCCCTTTCTTTGGTTGTTAATAATGATTGCCAGCCATATGCCTTTTCTGGTGAACTTTTGATTCTTTCTCCTCTGGGAGCAATATTTTTTGTGGCATTTTGACATGTTTCTCTGATTCTTCACCCGACATTTCATTAACTCATTGGTCTTGATTTTTTTCTCTTACAGGGATGAAAACTGAGAGCATGTTGGTGTGTAGCTAGTGTGAGTGAGACCAGGTTTAAATTCAGTGACAGATTCCTGCCTCCCACCAACCTACTGTTCCAAACATGCTAATGTGTCTTCTGGGATTCTGACACTTCAGTTAGAGTTTGGCTAATAATACAACCCATACACTCTTCACCCTTGTGTCCATGCCTGCTATTCTAGCACAAGCTCTTGCACAAGAAAGTGGTAAACCTGATTGAGGAATTGATTTGGCTTCAAAAAAACCTGGCAAACAGCCCTACTTTGTTTTTCAGCTAAATAATTTTTAGTTCTGTCTCGTTGGATTGCTGCTAAATTGTTATAACGCTCTGTTGCAAGGGGTAAGAAGTGGCAACAGGGAAGTGAGATTGTCATTATTGCACCCCAGAACTGCTGTGAAAACGTTGTGAAAAGGGAGGAGATACCTTGAGATGTTTTGCCTGTATTGCCACTACTAGGTGCCAGGACAAGCCTCCAGTTCTTCCTCAAATTGAGTGGAAAATGCTTCCCTGGTCTGAAAGCCCCAGAAATCTTTCTCCTTTCTGGTTTCAAAATTATTTTAAAGAGAATATTTGTCTAATGTTGAGCACTTTTATAATCATATCTTAAGAATATTTTTTCTCTGTGTCTCTGTATTTTCCTTCACTGAGATTTTGCAGATGCCTTTCAGCACAAGATAGGCTTAGGCAACATGAAGTGGCTCTTTGTTGCAGAGGAAAACAATGTGCTTGGCAGTAATTTTATTGTTATATAACACACACACACACACACATTTTATATATATATATATA
>NW_008237174.1:5494840-5523542 GCF_000691975.1 Corvus brachyrhynchos | reverse complement strand
GTAAAATATGTTATGGACTATCTGAAAAAGTCAGTCCTGACTGGGGTGGAGAGAACAAACAGTTTCTGATGAGGGGGAAAAAAGAGTACTGTGTCCTTCTTAGTGCTGAATAGAATGGAAAATAGCAAAGGTGTTTTGCTGTCCTTGATAGATATTTACAGGTAATGTAATAAAATCTTTATGTAAGGTTTCTAGATGTCTCCATCTGTGTGATCCTCTTTTTTTCCAGCGTCAAGTTAGGGTAGTTGAACTGCTAATTGATAAAACCATGTTAAACTGCATTAGACCTAACCTAAAATTAGAATAGTAGAGAAGCACTCTGTGATTTTTTTTTTAATTATTAATAATAAGAAATATTTTTTCACTGTGTGCTGCTGGCCAGAGCCAGGGTCAACTGCATCTACCTATAACTTGAGCTGTGGGTGATTTTCAGTTCTACATTCAGTCTCTATTTCAAAGGGCCAAGTTCCCATTTTGAGCTATGTTAACAATATTTCCATTTTTGATAGTCATAATAATTCCCATGTATCTATGTTTAAACCTTCCCACTAAGACTACTGGCTGTGGCTTTGACTCTGGAGTTGTCTTAAAAGGGAGATTACACAGTTAGAAAGGGGATATCACTTTTTGGCAGTACCACAAAATTGAAGGCACTCAAACACAACTGAATTTTATTAGGGTTTCTGTGTCCATCCAGACTAAGGCAGAATTTTAGCTTTTATCACTACGAAGTTACATTTCTGTCTGCTGAACTGGCTGAATCCTGCCTTCTCCTGTAGTTCTTTGCCTGTTCTCTGTAGATGCCCGAGGGAGGGAGGAAGGAAATGGACTTGAAATGAAGGAAGGAAGGAAATTCGGAGAGAGGTTCAGGAAAGAACAGCTTCCTCCGCGTTACATAACTCTGAAGTTCTGGTCAATATTTTCATTAACAACTCAGGTGATGCAATAGAGAGATTGATAGACTTATGAAGGAGTTGAAAGATTTTTTTAGGTTTAAATTAGAAAGCAAAATTTTTTTGAAAAATGGAGATGTGACTTGGAAAAGTCTGCATATTGTCCAGAAAAGAGGAGTGGAAGTTCAACATTTAGGCAGATCTAATCAACTGCAGTAGTATTTGGTGCAGGGATTTGGATAGTACCAATTCTGAAGGAAACCGTCGAGCCTAGATTTATAACTGAGTTGAGTTAAGACAAGGGGTTGTTCAGACTGAATAAAAGATTGAGATTCATTTAAAAATACAGAGCAGGATGCTGCAAAGAGGAAGAGAATAATTGTCCATCCATGTCTAGCAGCTGGGACAAGAAATTATGAAGTTATAATGCAGCAAAATATATTTAGACAGTGTTGAGATAAACCCTCCTGAGAAGGATAGTGGCATATTGGAAAGAATAACTAGCAGGGGGTGTCGAGACCCCATAACTTTGCAGTGGAAATCTTAAGGAATTTAAACTATAGATCTGTCAGGAATGGTATGGATATCATGGTTCTCCCTTGCAGGAGGGATGTGGACTACAGCATTTCTCATGTCCACTAGAGGCACAGATTTCTTATTTTTTTTTAATTGAAATAACTCTGGCTGTTTTTTTCATTCTTTTTTTTTTTTTTTTTTTTTTTTTTTTTTCTTTTTTTCTTCCCCTCTCAGCTGGGAGATAAAGATTAAGAAGATGGAGTCAGTAAGATCCCAAGACAAATGGTATGGGAAGGGACCTCAGGGGGTCTCTTGGCCAACCCTATTGCAAGCAGGGTCAGCTGTGACATCAGACATGGTTACCCAGGATTTCAGCCATTCAGGTCTTGAAAACCTCCAAGCATGAAGACGCTCAAGTGTCTCCCTCTCCCAGCTGATTCCCATCTGATAAATGTTTGTCCTCTTCCCTGTCCAAGTGCAATTGAACCCCGTGCAAAGGAATTCAGGGGAGTTTAGGTCTGTGAGCCACTTCCCTCCTTTACAAAATGATACACACAAATGAATACAAGATTTTTCGGGCATAGTTTTTGCTTTTAAGATTCCTGTTGATGTTTTAGGAAGCACTGGAATGAAAATAATGTTTGTGTTACTTGAAAGAATTGAGGGAACATTCCATGGAGAAGACCAAAGCAGAGGAAAACAAGGTTAACAGGTACCTTAGGAACCACTGATCAGTTGAATGAGTTCGAAGAAATGAATGTAAAATGTCATCATGGCTACTTTTTGTATCAAAGGGAGACTGACGCATATTTAAAACCAGGCGGTTTTATTATTTCTTACCCACAGTGCTTATTCTTCAGTTTCTTATAATTTTTCCAATTGTTCTATAATAGGATTGCTATGAGCAGGTACTCTTGCTCATAAATGGATTAATCTGGCTTCTCCTGAAGGCAAGGAGACATTTCTATTGATTTCAGTGGGAAATGAATTAAGTCCATTTTCTTTAAACTTGGCACCAGTTGTCATCACTCAGAGCTATTGTTCAGGGGGTGGTAAGTAATTGAAAAGATGGGAATTAGTGTCTGATTGTGATGCACTAAATATGCTCTGGACTTGATCCAAATTAATTTCATATTTGTACAAACTGTCCAACATATCAAATTGTCCTTGTCCAGTGCTTTCTTTACTTTGCTTCCTGCCATTCTGAGCCATTTTATTTATTTTGCCTTCCCATTGGGCCCTCAAATTCTGTGTGCCCTCACTTTGTAGCCTCGACAGTTTGTGGCCCTCAAATTGGGGATGGAGTTCTCATTGTGGAATGGGTTTAACAAGTACCATATGTCCTCATGATGTTTCCCTTACCAGACCAATCCTGTCCTTTTGTTGTTTGGCTGATCTAGTTTCCTTCTTTAGCAGACTGCTGAGTTGAAAACATCCACACCAATGTTCCCATTCCAGTGGGCTCCACTGCTGGAGGCCTATTTTATCTAACAGCTGGCTGTACGTCATTGTAAAATTGTAAATGCTCAAAACTTTTGCTCCCGTTCCCAGGGGTTCCCCCATTAAAATTATTTTGCATTCACTACCTGCCAACAGGGCCTGTAAGTGAGCCAGAAAAACAGCAGATTAGGCATAACTATGAATTCTGAGTGGAACTGAGGGGTTGGAGACTGAATTTTTAGCTGAAAAAAATGGGCCTTTCATAAGAAACAAAACTGAGTACCAAGTGCTCTGTGGGGCCTTTATATTGAACTGTAGTTCACAATTAACACCTCTGCTGTTTTCTCACCATGGGAATAGAAATCCCCCCAAAAGTTCATTGTGCTAAGATTTGCCCTTCACATTTTGGAGATCTTCTTCCAGCCAGATTCTCTTATTTCTGTAGGCAGAGTAAGTTTTTGTGGCTTTCTATTTAAAAAGAATCTGGGTATTAACTGCACCATTCTAGTCTTTTCCCTAGGCTTGTAATCAATGGATGTGAAGTTTTAATCCTTTCAGTTTTACAGACCTGTAGAAATAAGTAATGAGAAAAAAGCCTCTTGCAGATTTTCACCTTTAAGTGCCCAACTTTTCAGTGTTGTGAACAGACCGATTGTGTAGTACAACAGATGCTGGGGTCTTTCATCCTTCATAACAAGGAAGAAAAAAAAGTCAATTACACATTTGCAACCTGGAAATGTTTTCAAAGGAGTGAATCTATCTTTCTCTAATGAATATTTACAATATGATTGTTTCAGTTCTTAATTATCACTAGGAACATCTCTCTTCCATTTTGCTTCTATAACCCGTGCTTGTGGGAATGACAACTTGATCTTTCTTGTGATGCCATTTGCTGTCACATGAGTTTGTGTTTCTAGTAACAGGCCATTTCTTTTAAATGATTTATCTGTTTTCTTTCTCCTGTGTTATCTTGGCCTATGTGCTAATGATTGCCTGCTGATGTTGAAATGTAGTGTCACTGTTCATGTTTGGTTAAATTGAAATGATTGTACTTCACTTTTAGTGTTTATTTTTGTTTGACAGGTGGGGAGGGAGAACACTTGCCATCTTATATTTACTATTGAAGTTCACTTAATATTGTACTGTGTTGTCTTTGGAGCTGTACTTATCTTAGGTGCTTCATAATGGAGAGCTGTTAAGAAAGAGATAATTGAATACTACTTCAGTTTTGTGTAGTTGTATGAGACCTGACTCCAGTATATAAATACAGAAAGAGTATTTTGGTGGATATAATGGAAGAATTAAAATAGTTAAAAACAGGAAGACCAAGACCACCAGTAACTTGTCAGTTTAACCTTAAGAAATGTTCCTTAGAGATGTGTTTTCAGTGGGAGTCTGTAGAAGAGAACCTGAAAGGAAAACAACCCCAACTAAGCAAAGGCAGGGCAACACTTTCACTCTTTATTTATATTGGGTTTTTCTTGCTTTCATTCTTGAAGAGACAGAATCCAGAAAAAAAAAGTCCAACTCCTATTCCCTTTCTGATAATCAACATATAAAACCAGTAGCAAGTGCCATAAATAACAGCTGTATAACTGCTGAAAGGTCTGGGAACTGAAGTGTGGTGATGTATGATAGAACATTAAGTGATGGCTTTAAAATATTATTGGGAATGCATTTTGTCTTTCTCAACATAGGAAGAAAACAAGATGGTGAAAAATAGTTGAAACAGGCTTTAAATGTGCTTGAGTTTTTCTTAAAGTGGAATTGAAATAGGAGCTTTATATATGTGTATGCATATATATTATTCGTGGTGTTTGACAATGCAAACTTCTCGTGTTTAACGTTCTGTATTGCCTGTAGTTTAAAATTCTTCAATCCAGTGGAAGAAAACATTCCAATATGATCATGCTGAAATATTAAACAAAATGTCATATTTCAAACAAATATAGATAGCAACACATATAGAAACATTTTAGGCTATTTGGTTGACATATTTCACTATTTTTTCTTCCTACTTCTTGATTTGAGCTGTGTTCTAAATTGTGACAAAGCCTATCATTGAGCTTTGGAGATCTTGAAAAGAACTGGACCATGTTACAGAAAGACAAGAAAGTAATTTTGGTAACATTTCTCTGGGTAATTCTTACTTCAGAGCCACTTTGAAAGATGAGGAGTATACACCTATAACAGAATACTTGTGAAAAAACCCAACCCTTGGAGCAAGAAAATTTCAGGAAAAATCACTAAATGACTAATTTCAGAAATACAGAAAAGCAGCTCACAACTGAACATGTAAAAGACAAGAAAAAGATCCAGTGTTTGTCTTTTTCCTGGTTTTTATTGAAAATTTTGCTTGTTGAGATATTCAGAATAATTGCCATGTTTTGGCACAGGCAATTGTTCAATGATTTTTGAACAATCCCTCACACTTTACTTATAGTCACAGTGGTCACAGTTCTTGACCTGTACATGAATTAATTTCTTTTTGATTTTGTTGACTCCTGAAAATTTCTCTTTCTACTCAAGAGACAGAAAGGATGATTGATCACAGGCAGTATTGCTGCTCCTCCAGGTACATGATCATGTACTTATGTGTTTCATGTTCCCTGGAGGAAGAAATGAAAATTCTGGTAAAAGTGACCTTCCCCATGTCATCACAGTGTTATTGATGACAGACACGTTTCTTTTATTTGTTTGCCTCTACCATTACTGGATGTTGGTGCTGCAAATCCTTCCCTTGCCCAGTTAATGATATTTCACATTTTTATTATAAGCCTTAAGCTAACCTTTTTGCTCAGAAACCCAGACCACACATAGTTTATTGAACAGGGATAATATAGAAAGCTATGCTATATCTTGGTTTTGGACTAGTCATAGAAAAAAAATTGGAGTGAAATGGAGGTTAAAATGCAACTTTTTTTTACTACATCTTGTAGAATTAGTTTTAAAATATAAACCTATTCTTATGAATCACAAAGTTATAAGTTTCTATTTTCTTTCTCTTCTATATCGATCTTAAAATTGCATTCATATTTTTATATGAGAAAAATATAGATGCCCTTTGTAAGTTGCAGTCAGGGTAGCATTAAATATAAATAAACCTGGCAAGTACAGGTACCAAGATCAGTGTGACCTTTCACAACTTGAAATGCAGTTTTGTCCTTAACTTTGATCTACACTGATGTAGTGTTATTAATAATAATCATGAGATTGTCTTTGCCTTCAAGAGAGGTTTTAAAACAATATGTTTTTATAGCATCTCATTTGGTGGTTTCTGATTTTTTTTGATAGGGTTCAGCTATGAAGTTTCGCTTAAAAGCAGAGGTAAGAAATTATTTTGAAATCTGACCTTCAAATACAGTTACAACTGGGATTTTGAAGAAAAACACCCAAAACAGTGAATATTTTGATAAAATTGTGTGCTGACAACGTTATACTGTCTGATCAGCCCATGCATTTTTTAACAGTTAATAATATGGAACTATTATGCAGCAGTAGTGTTTAGATGCTTGATATGAATATCCGCTTGAACAAAATGGACCCCATCTGGTTATTTCATGTGAGTTTTCAAAGTTCAGTCGTAATTATGAGCCTCAGCTGGGTTTAAAATCCTGACTTGTAGTTGAACTGTGTCATATCTCTTATGAAGTTTTATTCCACTCAGAAACCATGGGATACCAGATATGTCCTTTTTTCCAAACCCTTTCACTGAGTCAGAGGTACAATTGTCTACAGAAATTCCCATATAACAATGTGATTAAAAAAAAAAAAACCAGAATGACCTGGTATCTTCCAAGTTTTTATAACCTAAAAGTGGTTTGTAACTTGTAGAAAATAGGGGATAATTCAAGAAAATATTGACATATTTTATTTTCATGGCTGTTTTCATCATCCCTTAGCTGTGACATTAGCTGCTGTCACATGATACCTGAATGAAGGCTTCCCCTCAGCAGTCCAAGGAACTCTCCACATATCCACGTGGAGGTCACTCACGCAGCTTACCTGGGAATGAAAAATGCACTGGGGAAAAGAACAACATCCTAAGAGCTGCAAATAAGATATTTGAGCAGAGTGACATTCCATTGACATAATCAAATATAGCTGAACTCTGAACATATTTATTGCTGGATTGGTTCCTGAGGGGAAAAAAATTGTCAGAAAAGGTGAATAATGTGGTACTGACAAAGGGGATGAGTTATGAGCTGTCCTTCATAACATTTCATTTCTACAAGCTCTTCTTTTGGAAGAGATACTTTTCACCTAGGAATGGTTAAACATTTTACAAATACCTTAAATCTCATAACATTGCTTGTCAGATCGAGGCAGATATTTATGGAGATTGCATTAAAAGTATCTCCTGTTTATCTAGCATAACATTAATAATTATGCTATTTTGTACCTGCTTATTTCCTTCTGAGCAGAAGAGACAGTTCATTCATTGTTCAAGATGGACAAACCTATTGAGGATGAAATTCTTCTATTCCTCAATATTCAACATTCTTCAGCTTCATTTGTGAGTAATTTTTAAGATGAGAAGAATCTTCTCAATTTCAGCCTGCTCTTCTCTTGCTTCCAGAGGCCCAGGAAGAAACAAGATCAAGGTATTTCTTTTGGGGAATGTCACATTTTGGAAAATATCTTGGGGAAAGTTGTTACAGAATTTAAATTCTGCAGAAATTTTCAGCTTTAACTTTTTTGGTGAGCCATATGAACTGTTTTGGTGTAGTTAAAATCTAGTGTCCAATCAGGTCTTATTTCTGTCACAGGTTCTCATGGAAGCTTTCAGCATAGTGCTGGGAATCATCAGAATGTACATGCTTAAAGGGGTTAAGATTCTGCTGATAGCCTTAATTCTGGCATTGCTTGACTTTTTTTTTTTTTTTTTAAGCATGACCTTACAAAATTTCTCCGGTATTGTTGTATCTGTAATTATAGAGAGAACTTGATTATATCCTGTGAACTTCTTGGTTTCTGTAATTTGTACTCCATTCCCACCTTTCCAGAGCTTTCTGTTACCTGCAGAGCTCCCATGGAACTTTCCTCTCAGCAGATTACACCAATCCTTAACCTGGAAGGCAAAGGGAAGTCAGAAACTGGAGTAATTGTATTTTCAGGGTGGGAGGTGGGGAGGGGAAGAGTGGAGCTCCTGGCTGCTGCTGAGAAGGCTGGTTGGGCAGACCTGTGAGTGGGTGACAAGCTCACTGGTGTGAGGCAGAGCAGAACACCTTCTTCCTGGCCAACTTCATTGCTGTGACCCTTTTCCCTCACCAGCAGCATATTTCCAGGAAATGTGAACGGGTAAACCATATCACAGCAATTTGAGGAGATGCAGTAGATGTCAGGGTATCTTGGGTGTTATTTTCAGCAGAACTTTGAAATCTGAGGGTGAGGATCATATGGGATCTGTCAAGAATCTGCCCATGACTCAGATCATCTCTGTCCCAGCAGATATCTGCCAGATGACACTCAGAACTGAGAGTCATGTGTGCTCTGTGCATGAGCTACTTTGTGGGTACTTGTAGACAGATTTTTTCTATCATACGACTGATTCAATCAAAACATTACAAGTTCCTAAATAGCCTCAAACAATAATAGCTATATGTAAAGCAAGACAATTATCAGATGGATTTTCAAGACATGCTGACAGTCTTCTCACTGATACTTTTTCCTTTTCAGCCCTGAGGTCATATTTTGTCTGTATGTTTTGCTGAGTGCCTTATAAGAACTCTATAAATAAAAAGTTATAACCATGTGTTTGCATTTTCCTTGATTAAAATGCGATGTAAATGTATTTAAAATGACATGCAAATGATATGAAGGCTCCAGGCATATTTTTTCCAGCAAGACCCTCTGAATTGTAAAGGTTGTTAACAAAGCAAGAAATTAAAAAAAAAGGGAGACGGGGGAAAAAAAAGGAGAAAAAATCAAGTCATTACTGGAAGCAAGAGGGCAATGAAGGAGATTTTTTACAGTTATAAAATTGATTTAGAAAGAGGAGGCAAGACATGTTGGTACAGAGTTCACTCATTTCTGGTGACTCTCATGAAGAATTAACAATATCCTTGGGTCTTTTGCTAGGGCTTGTTTCAGAAGCCCATACTACAGTGTACAGTATATTTTCTACTGGTTAGAGTTTATGTATTAGGATGGAATTAGCTGAAATATCTTTCTGAAACATCAGAATTAGTATTGAAGGAATTTATGGTTTCAATGCTTTCTTGTCTGGAGTTTGACATATCACAATTTGGTGGCACATGAAACTGTGCTAGGAAACTTTATGATACAATTTTGACTCGGGTTATAAAATAAGAGACAAAAATGTGCCTTAAAAATGTGGTACAGTATTAACAGATTGTTTTCACAAGGGGATGAGTACAAACTCTGTTAGCATGGGGTTTAGCATTTCCAAGCTCTGCACCTTCTGCTTTATTGATGTCATACTTGGGTTCTTTTTGAAACCATGTTTTCTTGTTTTCTGCTTTCTGTGTGTGCATGCACGTATAAGGATGTGTGCATGCATATGCATGTCATTGTGAACAACATGAAACGACTATTCTTGAATCTCTAAACAATGGAAAACTGGATATTGCTGAATTACAGCCTTTAGACAATTCCTTACTGGATTTATATCTCCATATAAAAACATGGTAGCATGAGATTCTGGGGTTCATTCTGCATGCTCTACACCTGCTCGTTTAGTTTAACTGCCTTTAGAGATGCCTTTGGTCACTGACTTGGCATAAATAAGGCATCAGGATCATAATATTCAGCCAGTTTTGCAATACTTTGCTGGAGGGAGGAATGGGGGCTGTAACTGAAATTGTCTAAAAGCACTTCCTTGTTAACAAAGAAGTCAAAACTTACTTAAGCCTTCCTAGCTGGCACAGAAGATTCTCAGCCACTTAATACCTGCTGAAGGAGTGTAAGTCTAAATCAATTGTGGATAAGACATCTCAAGGTCAGAATAAAATACTTCATCAGGTAGCTTTGTTTAAGCAAGAACAGAACTGTAATCCTGATTTTAAATTTTGCATATTTGTTTATCTCATCACCAAGCTAAATATCTGTCATTGCAGCAGGCTGTGAGTTTAGGAAAAGAAACAACTTTCCTTGGGCTGGAAGATTTAGAAGGGGAAGATGTGACCTTTGAGATATCTTTCTTTTTGTCCACAACAAAAAGCTCAGCAGTTCTGGGATGCAACAGGGTAAGTCAGATGTAATGTGCTGCAGAGCTGATCAAGTTCTGTGGCAACTGGATGCACAAGTTAAAAGCTGACTAGGCAGGTACTGCTCCCAAGGCAGTTAATTGTTTCCAGCAGCTTTTCTTTGATTTGCTCTTTTTAAGAACATTTTTCCTGGGTGAGAGAGAAGCCAATGCAAATGTGCATAGTGAGTATTACTTTGGGTTTCATTCAGGACACAGGGCATCCCTAACAGTATGTGAGAACTCCAGACATTTCCTACAGCTCAGACTGAACTGGAGTAAGAGCTGGCTTTAGACAAGAATAAATAAACCCCCATGAGAGAAAGCCAGGTTATGTGGCAGGTACCTTCTTGGGTCAGTCACCACTAAAATGAGAGAGATTAGGAGAAATTCCCTTTATGATTTAGCATGGTATTCTATTTCTCCCCTGAACACTATCTTGATTAAATTAACTGGGGAAAACCTGCCAAGGTCTTTAAGATGTATAAAATAAGGTACGCCAATAAAGTCAAAAGGTATGTTAGTAAAGTTCAACATGTTTGTACTAATAAAAGCAGTGATTCAAGAAACTCACACTTCTGCAGCCTTTGAATGAGAGAACTTGTTCACTAGGTGTGAGTGAGTCACATTGCATGCATGTCCAGGCATTTCAGGGTTTTATGTGCATGAGGCTAATGTTGTCAGAGTGCTACTGAGCTCATAAGGAATGTAGGGCGAAAGAAAATTCCTTACCAAGCCTTGTATGTTTTTGAGAGGAACGGAAATATGTAGAGGAATTCATTAAATATGACCAGTGTATTTAAATTGCTTGCAGTGATAACAGAACGAGATATTAATAACAGATAAAGGGGTTCTTAGTTACATACTTAAAAGCTTATTTAAAGAGCCTAGATTAGATCATAGATCAACACAGCCTCTCTGGAAAGAGCACTCATCTTACACATTGGGCTGCACACTGCAGCACTTAACTGAGACTTCAGTGAGATAAAGCTATTTGGCTTTTAAGCCAACCTTGAGATGACTTTCCCTTAAAAAAAAAGCCAAACTGCTTTGATTATGTATTTGGTTTGCATGCTAAATAAGCTGCTCAGCTAAAAATATACCCCCGCAAGGAGCTTATGTCATCTCCCCCCAAATGTGTGACAGAGAGTGAAAGACAGGCAAGGCAGAAGATGCAATATAAGAACCCAAGTTTTAATTTTTGTCAGAATGAACAGGAAAATTTGTATTAAGTTATCTAATGCCTAAAAGACAAAGGCTTTAGCTTTTAGATGACAAATCTGACAGCTGGAGACCAGATCTACAGGTAACATGATCATGTGCAGTTTGGGGAACTTTGTTGATTCTGTGCTGATTCACACCTATTCCAATGCTCATATGCAAACCTCATGACCTTTCTGTTCATTTAAAAAAAGACAGCAAAGTCAGAAATGAAACCTATGGCGCCTGAGATTGAATCTTTCACCCCATTCCCACTGTACACCTTCAAAACCAGGTGCAGACCTGGCTGTCCTGGGCCATGAGCTGGATCTCCAGAGATCCATGTGCAGTGGAGTTGCTGGCTGCTCCTGTGTCCGCAGCCAGCACACATGGAAGAGTGACAGGTACAATGGATGTGCACTCCTTCCTGCCCTCTTTTAAAAGGTGTGCCCACCAGATAAATTCAGGGACTGTCAGAGTTGACGCCTTTCTCAGGAATTAACAGGAGGCAAAGCTCTGAAATGCCAGATTCACAGTAAATTCTCTCAGCTTTTCATTAGTTCTCTGGTTGTAGGTACTTACCCCAGGAGACGTTTAAGGGCCTTTTTATTGTTCTAAGGAACTTGTTGGAGTAATTTAAATAGATAGGAACACCATGTGCTCTGGATGGGAGCTGGAGGAACCATGATAAGGCTATTATTTTACTCGAAGTTGGAGGCTGAGAAATAGGGAGTGTTTAAATTTAGAATGAACAGCTCTGCCCAAAGGCTGTGGAGACTAGGGTAGTTTTCAATGGCTTATTCTTTTTTTGTTTGTTTGTTTTTGTAATCTCCTCAACTAAACAGGGATCAGAAATGGAAAAGGAAACCTCGACAATGCAGCCAAACCCCTGGGGAAGCAAGACTGATTAATGAACAATTTTATGGCTCATTTGTAAAAAGGGAAACTCTAGCAGAGTACTCTGTTTACTTTGTCTGTACGATTCATATCAGCATTTCTGGAAAAAAAAGAAAAGATGTTTGGATGTCTTGAACACCTTGGGAAAACAAGCAAATAGCTTATGGACATCTGCCATGAAGAGTACAAACTACTGGAGGATTTATTACAAACTTTGCATGTACTGGAATGGTCAGGCTCCAGTAGATTTTCCTTTAGCCTCATATTCTTCCTATCAATTTATTTTTGAAGGTTAGTTTGGAGTTTAGGGGTGAGTTTCCATCTAAGAGAGGCAGTGTTTGCAGACCTACATCCAGCCAGACCTACAGACCTGCAACTGGTTTGGGGATCTCAATGACACTTCGGAGTCTCTCTGTATCTCTTCGTGTGTTTGATCTACCATGGTTTGATTTGCTGCACTGCTGACCAAGTCTGGAATTAGAACAGCAGCAACAGGCAATTATACATTTCTGGACCTCAGTAAATTAGTTTAAGAGGCTCTGGTTTCTTTTTTCTGAAGTTTTGATTCAGAATTACCTATTTCAAATTCCTTGTCTCTCCCCCCACAAAAAAGAAAAAAAACCCCAAAAAATACCAAACCAAACCAACCAACAAAACAAAAAAACAAATGGGAAGAGCTAGATTAGCCTCTTCCAAGTTGTACACAAATTGGCTGTCCTTTGGCACTGAATTGAAGGACTGGGATTGTTGGACTGTTTTCAGATGTGTTATGGCTATCATGAGATGTCAACTGACTGGGAATCACACACTGGGAAGAGTAAAAGGTGAAAGACAAAAATCAGAAACGAAGAAGAGGTATTATACAAGGAGGGGTGAGCTGGGAGAATATTGGTAGAAATGAAGTGCCAAATACCTCCTAGATTTTGCCAAAAATAGCAAGCAAATTATGTAAACTACAGCGGAGCATAGGCTCTTTAAAGTACACAAGCATGCATTACATACGTGTGCTGAGGCTCAAGACAGTGCAAGTGCTTTGGAGCGAAAAGCTATGCTGAAAACTTTTCCGTTTAACGCCATCACCTCCTGAATCATGGACATTAATGTTAGTTTAATGCTACACTTGTAAGCCGTGAGATTTGCTTCTCTTTTTGTATGTATATCTGAGTTATAGTCACTTTGATGAAAAGTTGCAGAGAGCCTCAAGGCAAAGGTGAAACCTGAAGTAAAATACATTCTTAGTAAAGGTACACAGAAACTTGACTCTGCAGCTCCCTCTGTTTTTGATAGATTCTAACTGTGTTAGAATCTATCATGTTTTCACTGAATAGCTGAGGTTGGAAGAGACGTCCAGAGACTCTCTAATTCAACTGCTCTGCTCAAAGCAGTATTATCTGCAGCAGGTTGCCCATATGTAATCAGGATTTGGTTATCTCCAGAATGGAAGCTCCACAACCTCTCTGGGCAGCCTGTTGTACTGGTTGCCCCCTGCCCCAAAAAATTGTTCTCTTATGTTTGAATGGAATTTTCTTCTATTCAGTCTGGGCCCATTGCCTGCTGTCCTGCCACCTCTTACTGGATATTACCAAGAAGAACCTGGCTCTATCTACTTAATTCCTCCCATCAGGCATTTATTTTTATTTGCCCTCCCTGCCCCAACCCCCCTACTATGTTCCCCCAAACCTTTGTCTTCTCCAGACTGAACCACCACAATCTTCTCAGACTCTCCTTCTCAGTCAGATGCTGCAAGGCCTTATAATCTTTGTGGCCTTTTGCTGGATACGCTCCTGTGTCTCCCTGGCTCCAGTCCTGGAGGGCTCAGCACTGGACACAGAGCCCCAGATAAGTGCAGGCACTGTTTATCCTACTCCAGCTAAGGATGCTGCTGCCTTCCTTGCTGTAGAGGTAAACTGCTGACTTGTGGTCACCTTGGTGTCTAGTAGGAGCTCCAGGGCTTTTTCTAAAAACCTGCTTTGCAGCCAGTTGGTCCCTGGGTTATTCTGGTGCAGGAGATTATTGCTCCTCAGGGACAGGACTTTTTACTCTCCACTGTTGAACTTCATGAGATCCTTGTTGGCCCATTTCTCCAGCCTGTCCTTGTGCCTCTCTATGGCAGCACAGCCAGTGTGCACACATCATCTGCACAACTTATCAGAAGGTGCCCTCTGTCCCACCACACAGGTCATTTATGAAGATATTAAACATTGTGGGCCCCAGCTCTGCCCTCAGCCATGCAAACACCACCAGTGACCAGCCTCCAGCTGCACTTTGAGTCACTGGTCACAGCTCTGAGCCAGGCAGAGCAGTTTATTTCCAGCCCATCTCCCTGTCCCTTTCTCTAGTCCATATTTCATGGGTTATCTGTGTGGATATTATGGGAGACTGTCAAAAGCTTTGCATAAGCCAAGGTAAACAATATTCACTGTTCTTCCTTCCTTCTCTGCTCTAGCCATATGATAATGGAATGCTGTCAGGTTGGTCAGGAATCATTTCCCTTTCATAAATCCATCTGGTTTCATTAGGGGGTATAGCTGCATTTTAGGAAAGAAAGGAGATGAGATTAAATCAGGAAGCTTCACATGTAATGTTAAATTTTGTCATACTGGATTCTCTACCCTAAGCTCAAAATAGCAGTGTCATACATAGACTCTCCTATGATAACCTCCTATCCTAAGAAGGTCTAAGGTATGTGTTAGCTCTGATTTCGTATCCAGCTCAACTGAGAGCTTATACCTGACTGGTGGATTTCCATATTGTGCTTTATTTCAGAGTGTTAAATGAACACGATCACTGATATGTCCTAAGTGTCTGCCTCTCCTGCCCTTTCATGACCTATGGTCTCCTTTGCCCCTTCAGTTTTGGGGCTGCCTTACCAATGAATACTTGTAATATTTGCTTTCTTGTGAGGCCACCTTATCTCGCCAGACCTCTACACTTTCCATTTAGCCTAATTTTGTATATGTTTGAACAGTGAATTCTTTAGTCTCTTGGCAGACAATGTAATTGGTTAATTGAGCTTTGTTACTCTTTCATGCAACAATCACAGTTGCCTTTGAGGGATTGTCCTTGCCTGTTGTACAGTCTTGTACTTTGTGGAGATTTTGGCACTGATAAAATGCTTTTGGCCAGACTGGATGTGTGTTATTTACTCCTGTTTCTTCAGAGGCAATTATTCTAAGGTTGACTGTAGCATCAAACAAATATCCAAACCTACAAATGCTTCTGATCAGCTTTTAGCTGTCTGACAATGCTGGGCTTAGTGGCATGTGCATGTTATTGGGAACAAGCTATTGAGCTCTGGAGGGGATTCAGAGCCAAAAGTCGGCAGCCTAACTGGATTGGCCAGAGAACAGGAACTGAGCATTTCTCCATTCAGCACTGTGTGCTGTGAGTGCCTGTGAAAAGCTGGCCCTCCATATTTCCATGGGCATTTTAATGCCTTGGGGTGCTATTTCTCAGAAGAAAATAACAGGAAATCTGTGCTTCTCATCATCTTTCAGTTGCTAGATATTGGAATTGTCTTGAGGACAGGATCTCCTGTTGTTTCTTCCTCATAAGGGACTTTTTGAGGAAAACGCTATCTTGGAAAAATATGGATCCATGCACCACCGCAGCTATTGAAATAATTCATGTTAAGAAGGTTTCTTGTGGGATGCTGTATGAGCAAGATCCCTTCTGGGTGGCCATTGTCCATCTCCCAGTGTTTTCATGACACATCTCCTACTGCAAAGAGTAATTAAGGGCCTTCACCTCAGAGGCTCAGGAAGAGTGGAAGGAGGTATTGCCTGAACAATGATATGGCCGACACTTTTGTTCCTATCACTTTCCTGATAAGCTCAAGCTGTTAAACTCCAGCTAACCAATCACTAGAACAATTTACTACCTCTGTGTCATTTTAAGTGGGCCGTCTGGCTGGAGCAGGATGTATTCAAATGAAAGTTAACAAAGTATGTTTTCTTTTGAGGATTTGTCTGCTATAAAGAGCCTGAAGGGAACTCTTGAACAGGCATTCTCATCCCGTTACAGCTGAAATACCCATTGTACCTCCCACAGCTTCAATAAGTGCAGTTATTTTCATTTCCAGCACATTTAGAAACAAACGATGTTGAATCTACTTTATTGGATGGGAGAGGTTCATAAAGAAAAGGCAAAGGGCTTGCATTTTTAAAATATTTGGCCTTCAGATATCCTCTTCTTTCCAGATCCTTTAAGCCGTGCTCAGGTGACCCTTACAGGCTGAGCAGAAAAACCCTGCTGGGAGAGAGAGGGGCCCAGAGCTGCTGCGGCCTCCCTTGTGGTCCCTGCTGATCAGTGTCTGCTCTTATTCCACAAAGAGACTGGACTGTCTTGGCAGGGAAAGTTTCATGGGATCAGGTATAATCCCCTGAGGAAAACAATTGTATACAATAAGAACTTGAAAGCATGAAAGGAAAAGATTTTCAACTCCTCTAAGCAGAGCTTTATTGATAAAAACTGCATCTGCCACTTTTCTCTAGTTAGTTTTCTATTATGTGAAAAACTGTAGGAAAGCAAGGCTCGTGCCATTCATAAATGAGTTTGTCGTGTAATTGAAAAATAAAATAAAGTTATTTGGCTGCAAACAGGATATAAGCTTGACGATTGAGTGCAAGGTATTTGTTTTCTTGTGCAGACTTCTCATATTTTCTCCTCCCCTTACTCCAACCCGTCTGTAGAAATGTTTTCTTTTCTTGTTACCTCAAAGCCTGAATGTTGTAGATTCTGGGTGAAAGACTTAATTCAAATCCTTTTCTCTCATTCTTCTGTAGAAATTCAAGACTTGTTGGTTCAGAGAATGTGGGTTCTTCTTGTATTTTCTCTTTTTTTCCTTTCAGGATGATCATGTTGTTGAATTTTAAACCTCAGTTTAATGATGGTAGAATACCTATTTACCTTTTGTGTGACTGCAGCAGCTTGTTTCCTCTGATAGAGAATTTAGAAACCAAACAAGATACAAGTTTATGTTTTTTTTTCTCTTTGCTGATGAGAGAGCCCTTGAGGACATTTTTAAATGCTAGTTTGCAGGATAGCCAAACCCTGCAGGTAAATGTTACCCATAAAAAAGGAACATTGTACTTGTGCCATATGTACCTGAAGTGTCTTTCTGTGTGACTGGGATGCCAATAGGAATTTGCCAGACACCAGACAGAACTGCAGCTGAGAAAAAAAGGCACTAAATTGATCCTTTGTCTGCTCTGACTAACTTGGAACTAACTTTATAGACCTTAATTCTCTTTGCCTCACAGCTCTTAGCCTGCTGATCACAAGCAGAAGAAAGGCTGCTGCCTGGGCTGCTGTCCACCATGCAGGTGATGGGCAGAGCCAAACTGTGGTTCTTGCCCCCATTTGGGGTAAGCCCTTGTACACTGCTTAGAGTTTTTGGGCAGCATTGAAGCCTGGGGGTCCTTAATGTTAGGTCATGTGTCTGCTGACCTTTAGTCAAGCTATAATTTTTAACCCCCTGTGTAGATTCTCCTGGTTAAATTATTGGGCTTTTCAAATCTCCCTAGAAGGTAGAAAATGAAGCTGCATTTTGTCTCTCTCTAGCTACCGAAGCTCAAGCTTTACATCTATTCTACATTCTTGTAGTCTTAAAATCCTACCTGTTTCCAAGGAGTCTAAATGAGTCTCAAGTGCAATTAAGCTATTCTATTTAATCTCAGCTGTGAAGAGAGGGTTCAGAAAAAACGATGTTTTTGACATCTGTCTCTTGCACAATCACCTTCCAGTGCCAGCAGAAGAAATCCATTACCCTTTCTGATTAGAGAGTGATTTTAACTAGCAGAGTTATAGAGTGATACCAGCTATAGTGACAGATATATATCCTGGAATGCTTTCCCAATCCTGCTGTGTTTTTAAAAGGGATACAATCAAGACAATGTTATTTTTTTATAGCCACATTTCTGGGAGGAATAAAATCCTATTCTTCCCACAAGTAATATTTTGATGTACACACTTAAATGATGTTGAAATTATACCTATTAACTGCTAAAAGTAATAGATGCATATTAGTATCACAAAAAGAAAATACTACAACTGGTAAGAACTGAAATAGAGCTGGGGAATTTAACATCATCAATGTATGATTTGTCATGTTGGGTTTTTTTTATTGATTATTTGTGATAAAAGAAGTTACCAGCTTTTTAGAGAAACAATACAGAACAGGATTATAACCTGTCATGTTGGTGATACCTGTTCAAAATCAGAGACAAATGAAACTTATATTTAAATTTACTATTTAATCTAAATAGTGTTATTTAGTTTAAATAAACTAATAAACTAAACTAGTAAATAAACTAATATTTAATTTAAATAAATTAGTAACCCCACATTATTTTAACTATGAACCAGTTCTGAAAACTGGGGAACTGTAAAAACACATGAGCTTCAGTAAGCCATGGTCAAGTAACTATGACTTTGTGATGAGTCAAACCAAAGTTTCAAATCCAGCCATTCCTGGGCACTGGAACATCTAAAATAGGAATTTGGCTATGGATCTGTGGCTTGGTTCTGTATCTCAAATAAAGGAGAAACCTTTTTCCCCAAAACAAAACGCACTTGGGAAAAATGTAGAAGTTATAGAAAAGGGAAAAAACTTGCAGAGGCCATCAAGAGTTATTTAAGTGTGCTAGTCCTCAACCATATTACCAGATAGGACATTTGGGTGTCAGTGTGCGTACCTGAGGGTCTAATGTCCCTCTCACGTGCGCAGGTGTATATCTGACACATGCTTAAGGTGGAGACAGTAATGTCACCTAACCGGGCTGTCACCTTTGTCTCACACGCCTGTACATTCAGACTTTGCCGTATGAAGAAGAAAAGTGTTTTGATTGTTGGTAAAGAAGGTAAAAAGGGAGAGACTTTGGTCACTGTGGTGTGAAAATTACTCATTGGTATATGGGTATGGTGACCTAGGTAAAAGATGTCCTAAAGATGCCTTGGAAAATGGACTTCCAGGTGACTTCTGGTCCAAGGGTTATTAATCAGCTGTCTGTGGTTTTAGCTGACCATCACCATAAAATTGGCTGGCACCTGATCAAAAAATGCACCAGGGACTTTTAACTTCCAAAACAATACTTGATAAGTCTGTTGCAATACTTAGTAATTTAGACTGCTCTGCAGCTGAATCTTTTCTGAAGCCCTAAGAAGGATGGTAAGACTTTCTAAAGTACTCAAATTGCACATGCACACTTAAAGTCAGCTGATCTTTCATGAAAATACTATGATAATGTTTGATTAGCTTTACATCTTTCAAGTATTATAAGAGTGCATAATTGCTTGTTTTCCTTGAGTGTCAGAAGCAGTCTTTTAAAAAGGGAAATTTAGTAGAAAATTTAGCAGGAAAGCTTTTAAACTTAGTGGAGCAAGGAGGCCAAACTCACCTTTTAGTACAAGAATATGCTGTTGATATATTTTCTGGCTCTTCCCAGCCTAAACAACATTTAAGATCAATTCTGGAGTGCTCTGCAACAAATATAATGAAGCTTAGGGCCTCAGAAGCTAAAGTATTGGTCTCAGGAGGAAAGGGCTGTACAGTACAGCTTGTTCTTCCCTGAATTCTGCTAAAAGCTGGCTAAAAGTGGGATTTGAGGGATTCCTTGTTAAATAATAGAAATGTTGTTTTGTAACTGATGACTTCTCCTGCCTTTCCTCTGCTCTGAAATGGGCTGAAGCCAATAAAAGGATTCCTGTCACCTCAAATGAGTTTGGGATTGTGCCATATCAGCAAAGCATGGGAAACAAAGGCAGTCTGTGTCTGGCACTCAGGAATGAGGAAGAGACACCTATAATGTGGGTCTTGTTCTGTTGTAGTTTTCATATCCTTTTCATACACTCATTCTTTATTTCCATGCAATTCATTGCATATCACTAAAGGCAGCTGCAGTTGTGCAAAGATGGCAGGAAAATGGGAGGAATTAGTCCCCCAAACCGGTAAATATGGATCAGGGCAGAGCAGAATCAGAGAAGGTTGGAAGCATTGTCTATGCTAAAAAGGCCATTTGCTGGTGCAAGTTGTACTTCCCATTGTCAGGTGGCAGGGAGCCCAGTGCCTGGCTGGCTGCAGCCCTGGTTAAAGCAGTCCTGCACAGAAGGTGGATGGGCTCCCTGCTGCACTGAGGGCAGAGCTATCTGCTGCCTACAGCCAGCATGGAAACGGCACAACCCCCCAGGGACCACATTCATGGGGTAACTTCAACATTCACCAAAAACCTTTTTTCAGACCCAGCTGCCGACTTCTGAGTCTGCCCTTATGTTCTTTTTAAAGAGATTGGCTGTGTTCAACAAGGTGAATCTCACTATTCCCTTCATCCTCCTGGTTTGTACGTGCTCTGTGTTAAATCCACTGTGAGCAGGTTTCCTGTTCACTTGGTAAAGCCTGGGCTGTGAGCACTGCTTGGCCAATTAATTTTTGTGGTACCTGGGGAGCAACAAAGCCTGAGAAATCACGTTTTTCTTTCTTCAATTACATTCATTGTGGTAGCAAGGACGAGGTAGGAATCACTAAAATAATTTGATCCAAAGTTGTTTTGGCAGAGCGCTCCTGTGATGAACTGCGCTATGTTTACTACTGATTTGGGATGATATGGGGCCACAAAGAGCTGCAAATAAATGAGGAGTTGGAGCAAACAGGTGAGTCGGGCTTCCTTTATGTGACATAAGGACAAAGAGGGGCAGTTTCACACTGAGCATCCATCATAGAGAATAAGCCTCCCAGAACTGCTGTCATTAAGAAACACTGTTGAATGAAGGATCGTTTAAAACAGCTGGACAAGGAAGGAGGCAGTCTACTCCAGTCAGTCAGCAACTGCAGAGGACAGCAGGAGAGCAACAGAATTAGTTAGAAAGCCTGCCATTAATGATATTTTTTACTAGTAATTTTATTAGAGGAAAGGCCTTTTATTATTATTGTTTTTTCATTAGAAATAATAGTGCTTGTGTGTGAGGCATATTTCTATATTGTTCTCTAGGACTAGATTTGCTCACAGAGTCTAAAATAACATGTTGTCCTGTACCTTATAGGTTTGGGGCTTTCAATTGTTGTCACCTCAGTGAAGTGTTTCTTATTTGGAAAACTGACAAATCTGTGTCATTTACCTACACAGTAAATGGTTTGACTTTTCTAGATCTAGGACTGGGTTTTAGAAGGGAAAGAAGAATGTTGCATGTGACTTTTTTTTTGTTTGTTTGCTAGTTAGTTTTGGGGGTTTGATTTTTGTTGTTTTAGGTTAGTGGGTTTTTTGCCCTTTTGTGTGTTTGTGTGTTTTTGTTTGCTTTTGTTGTTGTATTTGTTTGCTTTGTTCTGTTTTGTTTTTGTTTTTTGTTCAAATGCTGCTTCAGGTGTCATTTTGGCAGAATAAAAGGTGCCAAATTAAGAAAAAAAAGAAAATCTGTGAAGTCCTGTAGAGAATTCCTGTAGGATTAAAACAGTTATAACAGTCTCCTTCCTCCTCTTACATTCATGCATTTGGCCTCACAAACACACATTACTAGCACTGACCAGTTTTTGAACAAATGTGCTTTGCTGAAGTTTTGCAAATGACTGCTGCACTCTTTGAAATGGCTGCTCCAAACACAGGTGTCTGCCATGCAGGACTTTGCCAGCTGCGTGGGTAAATGCTCTGCCTTGCTGCAGCCTGCAAGCTGCTTTACATTGCATGAGAGAAGTCAAAAAGTCAATTAATATGCTGACCAAGACAAAATAGTTCTTTGCACCTATAGTCAATCCCAGTGTGGACTCTCTTATGAGAAAATTATTAATAATAAGTGTGTTGTAGGCCTCATGTCATCTCTCTAGGAGATACTTAATCCTACAAGTTGGATCAAGAATCTAATTTGCTTTTAATCAGATGGGATATAGCTTTGTGTATGAGGAAATACTGCTTAATCTTTTGCATTCTGGTGGGGAGGCTGGGAGTCCAAAAGCCATTGTGACTTGAGGACTCATTCAATGCTGGTAGAAGTGAATAAATTCAGTATTCCAGGGACTTAGTGTGACTCCTGTGGTTTCCTTTGCCTGTCCTTTTAGAAAGTGTTTCGCTGAGATGCTCAGAAACAATCCAGGGAGGGTGAGCTGAGTGAGAGGGAGCATTAATTGGTCACAAGGCAGCTGCTGTTGTAATGACTGCGTTGTTTGTGTTACAGACTGGCAGCTCGGCACTACCGCAGGTGCAGCTTCAGGTGTGAAGGCCCTACACGTGCAGGATCTGTGCACGGCCATCCCAGACACACCTGTGCCTGTGCATTCGTAGCTCCAGAGCCTTTGCTGCACTCAGCTGGATCTCAGTTGCCATTTAGTGCCAGCTGCACCCGGAGGAGCCATGAGGACATCAGGGGCATAGGTGACATTCAGAACGAAAGAGGACTCCGGGTATGTGAGGCTACTGCTGATTAACCTCAGCTCAGGTTTTCCTCCATGGTTCAACGAGCAGCTCAGCAACTGTGTTTGGTAAAAAGCAAAGTGAAATCAATTTCTGTGTATCTTCTTCCCTCCAAAGATTAAGATGTGATTTTGCACTAAACACCAAAAAGCAAACTGGGATTGATTCTGAGCCCTGACACCTTGGCGTAAAGTAAATTTAGGCTGAGCACTATAACTTATTTTTGCTCTAAGATCAGTAGGAGAACAGGATTTGGCCCATTAAACTTCATTTGCAATGTATGGAAGCTGTTAAAATTCTACTTTAAAAAAGCTAGCTGCAATCTGTCATTTAATTTGAAGAGTCCCTGCAGCACTGAGATTCAGGTAAGAACCAATTAATGATAATGGTATTAATGAACTTTTCCAAATGCACATTTCATTTAGCTACAACAAGATAGTTATTTCTGATATAATGAATATCAAATTAGCTATCCAACTGGAAGAGAGATTAATGAATCAGATAAATAACTAAATATATAATACTTTAACCTTAATATGAGAGTTTAAAAGTAAAGACTAACTGGTCATCCTGAGCAGATCATGTTTAAATAAACACTACCTACAGAATTAGGTTAAATACCAGTCCAGGGTTTTTTATATCAGTTGTAGTCTAAAGTAACGAAAGAATCATATTTCCTGTAGGGAACATGCCCAGGTGTAGACTGGAGGAAAATACTGCCTTTACTTTCTTTGTTAATGCTGGGCATGCTTGTAAGATAGAGGTTTTTGTCAGGATACATGTGCTGTATCAAAAATGTTCCAGCAATATAACAGAAATTACACTGAATGGCTAAAGAATAGCCTGTGCATTTTATTATTTCACTCATAGCCCAATTTGATGGAAGTGAATCCTCTCTTTCCTGTGAAATTATTTTTAATGAGCTTAATATAATTCCTTCTCTACATACAGCTATTTGTTCATAACCCTGGCCAGTGAATAAGAGAAAATTATGTAGTCTTTGAATCATACCAGGCACAGATATTTTCCAGCTTCTCAAGGGCATATTTATATTAATCCTAACAGCAGCCAGGCACAAAGTCTGAATGACAAAGCAGGCTCAAAGTGTCCTTTGTGTGTTAGGACCACTCACCCATATAAGCTGGGTCTGGTCATGGCAACGCTTAGGAAAGACTGGACACTACGGCAAAAGTTGTGTAAGCAAGAAGACAGAATCATTTCCATGGATAACCTTGGAAAAAGGACAGGAGGAGAGGTGAAGAGAGAAAATAGGGCTCTTTAACCCCTGAAAGGTCAGCCATTACAGCAGAAATGAAAGAAGGGGATGCTATGGAGGGCATGGCATGTATCTCACACAGCAGTCACACATCCCTGCCTCTCTGCTGAGGTGTCACATATTCAGCTGAGCTCTGGATATACTACAGACATCAGTAGATGTCTCAGCAGTGTTCAGGAAACACATTCCCACATTGCCTCCTCTGATGGATCAAGGCCAGGGAGAACTGTCTGCTGTGTCTGTGGCCCTCAAAGTGGCAGCACAAGGTGAGGGGCTCACGTCTGCATTTCTCTCTTCCCATTCCACTCAGCAGCTCAGTCCTCAGAAACCTGTAAACTTCCTCTCCTGCCAAGTGAACTTTACCCCTCCACAAATAGCAGCACTCCTTATGGCTTTGTGCTGCCAGTCTCCATCTATGTCTTACTTCTCACTCAGTTTCTGCATCTTTGTGACACCTAAAAGTGCTTAGCCCGGCTCTGCGCCCAACCCCAGCTAAGACCTGTTATACTGCTAGTCAGTCATAATTTAGATTCATAGAAAAAGCAAAATGAACTTGGAAACCTGCAAATAATCTTGTTTCTTGATGTGAGAAAGCTATCACACAGTGAAGGAAAGCATGACAGCTGATTAGATGATTGGCATACAGCTGTTAATTGAAATCAGCTGTTCTGTGGCAGGCAGTGCTTTAAGGGAATTCCCACTCTGTTGGTTCCTGAACAATGCATGAGCTTGAGTTGGTATCTAACTGATATCTAACCTGCCCTTTCTGGGCCTTGGTTTTCCATACCTAACATGGGGACAGTAGCTCTTTCCTGCATCAGAGAATTATTGAAAGAAAAGAGTGCGTAGCACTTTGGATTCAAAACAAGTAGAATTGTAACCAGACTTATAGTATAAGAAGTAATCATAGAATACTTACCAACAGATTTCCTTTTAGAAAAGCAGCAGAACAAATAGAGATTTAACAGATATGGTTTAACAAAAGAATATTTAATTCTCTCAGTTGGCTGTTTTCCATTACAGGCTAAACAGGTACAATTCAGAAAAATTCCAGTGACTTGTATGAAGAAAAAGAATCATTATCTGAGAATCTGATTGGTCCTCCAGTATAGATTTTATATCGTTTTTATGGCCTACATGGAAGAAATGAGACTAATAAATAGCTTCCTATTATGTTAACTTTGAAACATAAAAGTTGGTGTAAAGTTTGTTTGTAACAGTAATTGAGAGAGGCAATGAGGAATATTCTTATCTAAATACTTATTACTGAAATGCATCAACAAATCACTGTCTTAAACGTGATTGCAGTAGGTGGGTCACTAGCCTTTGCAATCGCCTCTGTGAACAAGCTCTGCAGGAGGTGTAATCCACAGCAAAAATAGGAAAAGTGTTCTCAGATGTTCAGTTTGTGGCTTATAGGGAAAGCATCGTGCTTGGTCCAAATTTACACTCTGACACAGCCCCTTATACTGAGACTGGGAAGAGACCCCTGTTTGCACTTTGTGAGGATACACAGGAAAAAAAGGACAAAGTGGTTTGGAAAGGCCTACTGTGTGGCTTCTAAGAAATGATAAAAATGTGCAGAAGGCAGGAATACAGAAGGATCCTGGTTAATCTAAAGCAAACTTGTGCTGGGAACATCTCAAGAACTGTCTCTGGGTGTAATGGTTTTGGATCCAAGCCTGGAGAAGGGCTAGTCTGGGTTGTCTCTCCTGAAGTGGTAAGCAGAAGTCCAAAGCACAGGAGAGAGAGAACTGTTCTGGTGCAGGAGCAAGGAAGGAAGTCGGAAATACCTGAAAACAAATGTCTTAGTGGACTCTTAAATCTCATATTCATTGCATTCATATTGTTTTCACAAATTCAAAGACTGAATGTGGGAGGCTCATAGAGTGATCAGGGTTTTGCTTTTCTGTCCTTGTTTGCTTTCTCTGGATTATAAATGACCAAGCCACTTCCATTCTCTTTGAAATGAAAATTATTTCTGTCAAAACAGACAACAGTGCTGCTTTTTATGCCACAGATGAGCTTTCCTCTCTGTATCAATACCAACTCAATAGGGATTCATGCTTTAAAACAAGGAACCCCTTGAAAATGTACCTGCAATACATAGCAAAATACCAACCCTTTCTTTTCAGCTAAAACACCATAATTGTTCTGGTTGCAACTTAAGAACAGCTTTCCTTGGATGAAGATAATTAAATTTCACTAATTGTTATGAACACTGCTATGCTTTAGTGAGTTTCTACTCAACAAAATAGCTGGGAACAAGTAAGAAAACACCTGAAGGGGAAGATAGTTAATGGTGGGTTTCAGGTACTGAAAAATGCCTCTATCACTTGGAAACAAAACCTGAGCAAAATGTCTGGTAAACAGCATCAGTGGAGGAGGGCATGAAGCAAAGCGAAGGACTGGCTCAGTGAACAGGCTACTGCCAATTAAATGGTTTCATGCACTGTCTACCTCAGGTAATGAGGTCTGGCTAAACCTTTAGGCCCTGGGCAACCGTTAGAAAAGACAAATATAGCTGGTAGGGAAAAAGAAAATTCCTCTGGGACAACTTTGATTTAAACAGAATCAGATGGCATGCTGCCATATCAATGGTCTTTGATGGAATGCAAATAGATCTGTCTAATGGAGAGAAAATGCACATCATTCATTTTAGACTATAATTAGGTTTTAATTTAATCAAATATTGGTACCAAAGCAGGCCTTGGAGAAAGATTCTGATATTAAAGCCTTCAAAGCTCCTTTGGAGAACTCTAAATGGTTTGTGTGGTAGTAAACCAACTTGCAAAGTGGTGACTATACAATGTGCATATCTTAGCTCTATCACAGTCTATTATAAAACTTAAAACAGGGAACAAGTGGAATGCAGTCCTTTTATGAAAGAAAACACTGAGTAATACTGTGAGTCACTCTGTCTGAGGGAGACAAGTTTTTTGAACATTGGCTTTTTGAAGAGTAGTAAAAAGAACTACCAAGGAGAGTGTGCAATTAAAGGTAAATTTAATCTGCATTTAGGGGCTAGAGTATATGGTATAGAATTATTAGTAAATAATGTTTAATTGCAAAGCAAGGGAAGCAAATATGAAATTAATAATGACTCTATAATTTTTCATTATTATGGTCTTGTCCATGTGAGCAGATTTACATAGTCCTATGTTCCACTCTGGCTGGACTTTGGAAAAGGAAGCGATGCTTTCAGGTTATGTTGGATAATCTCCAAAATTATTTTCATCCCTGGCAATGTCCTGTCTTTCTCCTTAGGTACTGCTACCCTGTCCAGCAGGCTGTAGGGGAACACAATGCAGCTGGAACAGTTTCTGTGGAGAACAGTCATCACTTCTAGATCTCATTTCCATTTCTAGAGTGCAGCCTGGGTTTCCTGGCTAGAGTGTCTCCCATCTTAACTAGAAGTTGGTATGTAAAGAACTCAGTGTTTTCTGATAGCTGCTTGATTGTGAAAGATGGAGATTTAGTCCTGGGCTCATGGAAATGAATAAGAAAACATTCTGCACTGGATTTTTCAGCATATATTAAGTGTAGAACATGGAGAAAATCATTATATTCATTTCACGCTTAATTTTCAATTTAACATCCAAACTATAACTAGTATTATATAATCTGTATTATTTGATTTTGTAGTTAAGATTAAAAATGCGCATAGTCAGTTATGCATTTTAAATAATTCAAGCTCCCTTTAAATACAATATTTTTTTTTATGGTGGACAGAAAAAGCTTCTTTTACATTGAGTTTAGGAAAGAAGAGAGGGCAAAAAAAATCCTGTATTCTCTGGAAACTGTGCAGAAAAGTAGCACTTTTTGATGAAGAGAATGGTGGATATTTTTTACCTTGGCTTTTGAAAAACTTTTGACAGTCTCCCATAATATCCACACAGATAACCCATGAAATATGGACTAGAGAAAGGGACAGGGAGATGGGCTGGAAATAAACTGCTCTGCCTGGCTCAGAGCTGTGACCAGTGACTCAAAGTGCAGCTGGAGGCTGGTCGCTGGTGGTGTTTGCATGGCTGAGGGCGGAGCTGGGGCCCACAATGTTTAATATCTTCATAAATGACCTGTGTGGTGGGACAGAGGGCACCTTCTCCAGCGTGCAGGTGATATACAGCTGGAGTGGCTGATTTTTGTACTTCCTGTAATCTTTAAATAATTCTGAACTGTGGCAGGGTGTTTCATTACAGAAGAGGTGTTCTTCATAAATAAATGCATAAAAACTGCAGCAAATGGGGACTACTGTGAAAATTCATCATTGTGTCTGGGCCTCAGTTTAGGAACTGATTTTGTTCTTGCAGTGCCCACTGATTTCAAGAGAAAGCTACACTGTAAAAGAATTTACAGGAGGATGGATCTGTAAGTAAAACAAAACAAACTTCATCTATAGAAAGAATAAATTTGTTTTTCATTGCTGACAAAAGCTCATTGACTGAACAGTCTATGTATGTTTGCAGCTCCTGCTTGTGCTAAATTGTGACTAAGCAGTTTGCCTGCAAGAGGTGTCAATTTAGCATCATCTGGGGTAGTGTGCTTACTTAAATACATTCTGAGAAATTAGGAGATGGTTTTAGGAGATCATTAGTCTGTCACTGTCCCCAGCAGAAATGTTGCAGGCTCAGTTTTTTGAACACTGTTAGGAGTTGATTTCCTGCCCTGCGTTGTTTTCTGCAAATTGTGGCTTGTGAGGGCATGGGCTTTTACTGTAATCACAGCAAAAGTTAACATCTTAAATTAAGACAAACAAAGTTTGGTTGCTAGGAAGAGAACCAGTCAAGCAGGAAATGCCAAGCAAAACAACATTCTTTGGGCACCTGATACAAATATGATTCTCCAAGCAGCCTGTTGGGTCCTGCTGGCTGGGGTT
>NW_008237174.1:5486133-5494807 GCF_000691975.1 Corvus brachyrhynchos | reverse complement strand
GCAGTGAAGGGAGAGTGATCCTGGCTGAGATGTAACAATTCTCATCCTGTATAGAGCACACATCTCAAAAGTTATGTTTATTTTACATGGGTGTCACTCTTAGCATGCTCTGAAGACAAGGCAGTCCTGAGGCTTGCCCACTGCACTTGGGCTCTCTGGGAACTCCCAGCAACTACAGTGTGAAATGGGACTGTTTCCATTTGAAAAAAATGTGGTGTGCCATTTCAAATGTGGCCTTCCAGTTTGTTCTGAAAAGTTTGTTCTACTATTGCTCACATTGAAGCATGTGGGATGCAAAAAGTATCTTGAACTACTTAGCTGCATTCTTACACAATAAAAATTGTTATATGATTTCCTTTAAATGCATGTCCCCCTGATATCAATCAATGGAGAGGTGAGGCAGGGGTGTTGCTAATTTTTATGGAATTATGAATTTGTATGTGTAGAATCAGGGTTATTGTTTCCATTAACAGTAGATCTGTGAGATTGTTACTAATACTGATTGCTTCTGATGGGCAAAACACCTTATTGAAAGAGGCATTAAAAGCAGTTGTAATCTAGTTTACTCTACTTGCAAAATTTTAGTCTGATGCCATGTTGATTTCTTTGCTGCTAATGTGATTAAAATGACTTCCCCTTGCTGGTCATCATATTAGTGATGGTGATCTCTCCTTCAATTAGATGAAAGGAGTAATAAGCAGAATGCCAATAGAGCCCCCCCCACCCAATAGAAACAAGATCTCTACAGTAATGCTGATGCTTCACCTAAAGATCATCACTGAGGCTCCTCAGAGCCTTTACTCTGCAGGCATAACCTTGAGGCTGCCACAACTACAATGTGAATGTTCACTTGGGATCTGGCCTCATGAGGTTATCAATGTCTCACAGTCCAACATGGCCAGCCCATCTGGTGGCCTATGCTTACTGATGGGCAGGGATGAGGTTTGGCATCTTGTGTGAAATAGTTTTTATTTTTACGTATTTTTTGTTTCTGTAGGCTGCACTTCTTCAATGATTAGCTACCATGGGAACTGACTTCACAAAATCCCTGACTAGGGTGTAGCTGGGCACACTCCTGTCCTTCCATTTCCTGGGCACACTCCTTCCCTACCACCCTCACCTGACCAAACAGAGATGCATTTGTAGTGGAAGACCTTAAATTTCACATTAAATTCCCAGGGCTTAACTAGAAATCTTTCTTGTTCCCCCTTCTTATATTTTACATATATTTTAATTCCTGAAGCTTCAGATCAACATATTTTTTTCTTTAATAAACACTTAAGTTTATAGCCTTTAATATTTTTTTTTTATTTAAAACCACAAAGAAATGTATAACCTTTTATGAATTCAAATTAAAAATGAAGTGTGATGGAAATGATTTACAGTCACTGGAGCTTAACAGGGGAAATATACAACTCCTTTGCAGTACATCATATTCACTCCTTCAATTTATAAGCAAGCCATAATGTAACATATTATTCATATGAAGAAAATGTAGCTTCAGTTTGGAATATTTGTTGTAGCAGAACTTCACTCACCTGCAAATTATTTATTCTTAAAAAAGAAAACGTGCAGCACACACTATTGTATCCACAAGAAAAATGGATATATTTAGAAAAATCCTGCAGTAAATTATCTTTGTATTTTTTACCTTTTTCCTTCAACCACTTGCATCTTCCCTGAGCTCAGCTTCCCCTGCCCTTTCAGTCAGATGTTCTGTCTCTTGTGGAAGTTAAAGGTGGCTGGACAAAAGAGAGAAGGATGTAGCTCAACCTTATGTCATAATTTCCTGTTTAAAGTGGAAGAAGCTCCTGTTACCCTACAGAGGAAAAAATAAGGTCTGAAATATTAAAATATTTTTCAATGATCATAGAAGGGTTGCTGTTTTCACAAATTGCTTCCTTCAACCAGGAAGACAGGCAAAAAGACTGGCAGGGTGAAAAACTGTGCTGAAGAAATAAATCAGTAAATATAATGAAGTTTACTGTGAGTATGTCTGATATCTGACTGATAGCAGTAGAAAAGAGGGTTTCTTTTTGGTGCAACAACACTTTTGCGAACACTGCAAACACTGTGCAAAAGCCACCTCTGCCCCTTTTATGGATTTGAATCTTGAAAGAAAGTGTAGGAGACTTGCAGGCATGAAGCACTTGAAGCCCCTGATTTGCTTAAATTACAGACTTATTCACAGGGAGGGGAAGATTCTGGTGGGTTACAGACAACGTTTCAGAGGGTGCTGTGGATCTTTGCTGTTGGCTTGGGCTGTGGTTTCTTTCTGCTTTCTGAATGAACCTGTCTGGCTTGAGACACCAGAGTGTCTTCACATTACGGTGGTGTTTCTCTTGTTAAGAGCAAAATTATTTTGAAATGAGACTGTGGAGGAGGGAGAAATCATGATATAAGTTTTGCCTTTTGCCTCCTTTCCCAACCTGAATGGGAGAGGTAGTTGGAAGACGATAAACAAAAAAAGGAGGAATGGGAAGCAAGAGGGCAGCGGCGAAACTCCCAGAGGGAATGGTGAGTCTTGTTCTCACAAGTCAAAAGGCCTGCAATAATGAACCACTAGGGATAGGTAAAAAGGAAGAACATAAGTTACAGGAAGCCAAATGCAGTGCCTTTGGGCATGTAAGTTTGTGTAGAATGTGTGCAGGAATTTCTTTTAACTCTTTCATTCTGCACCATTGAAAGGGTGAAGTTGATCTCATGTGTCCCCTTGTACAGCCAGTGCTCTATTTCCTGTACTGAAATCTTAGAAACTTGACTGATTCTTTAGGATGCCAGCTGGCAGGACGAGTGGCAGAAACCAGTTACTGTTGAAGATTTCAATCAGGCTTGGGTGTTGTCATTTCCGTGGGGACACTTTTGTCCACCAGGCTTTCTGCCGTGCCTAATTCTGATTGTCTTAAAGAAGAGGGTAGCTGATATCAAGTAATTGAGTTGCTAAGAAATAGGTTTGATCTGCTTGACTGAACTTAATGCAGACCTGCTATTTGTCCCCATCAAATCTGACCATTCCTTTCTCATACAAGCAATATGTCTGTGAGAGCAGAGGACTTGTGACTCTGGAACCTTGAGGAATAACACTGCCAGATGAAGATCCAGGGAAGTGGAATGGCTTCCTCTGTTCCCTGTAGCTAGGTTTATTCCCTTAGACCTTGGTGAAAAGTTAACATGCCAGATGGGGTAGAGTACTGAGGAACTGAACTATACAATCATTGTCTGATAATTCATAAATAAAGAAAAAGTGACCCTGGCTCTATTTCAGTGGAAAAGGCATTGCTTGGCAGTGTGCTTTAGACAAATGGGATGTGCCTACTTTGGCACAGGGTAGTGTTAACACTGCCATGCAGGTGTCTGACCTGGCTTGGTCAGGAGTAACTCCCTGTCCCCACTCACCTGCGTGGGTGGTGACTGGAGACGCTCCCTTCTGCAGCAGCAGCAGCAGCACCTGTGTGTTGTGCTCTCTGGGGCCTCGCACAACTTGGCTTTGATTTGCACCCTGCAATCCAACCCCACCTTGCTGCAGGAGTATACCTTGAAAGCACAAGCTGACTCTGAAGTAGCAGCTGGCTGGAGCCCAGCAGCTCTTGCCAAGTCTGAGAGGCTTCACTGCGAGGATGGGGAAGCAGGAAGAGAAAATGAGAGAGTTGGAAGGAAGGGGAAGAGCATAAAACCTCTGGGTACATTTGCACAAGCCTAATTGAAGGATTCAGAGACCTGAAATCTGAATGCTTAATCTAAGAAATGGAATATGTTAAAGCAAAAACGAACCCCAAACCAGTGCTGCCACCAGAAAACCCACATTCCCTCCATGCTTTGGAGTGAGTAGTGTCTGGATCTGAATAGTTGACAGTGTTTTTGCCTCTCCTCTATTGTCTCCTATTGCATGACATCCTCCATTGAATCCATCAATACTGGCACATTGTGATCCAGAGCAATTTTTTCAATATCTGGAGAAGCTGGCAAATTCACAGTGCTTTTTCCAAAGGAAAACAAAATGAAATTGTGAAATCCTCTACAAAAGCAACTTCCATCCTCCACATAAAAGGAGGATAAAAGGCCCAAGATATAAGTGATAACTTTGTTGTAGTGTAAGACACAAAAGTCTATTATTAAAACAGTTTATTTATTAGCAAGGTCTTGTAATGAACCAAGCACATCAGATGTGGGCAAAACTCTACGAAGCAGGTACAAACTGAAATAATAATGAAGGTAGGCAAATAGCTTGACATTCAAATTACTGGCTAGACCAGCTTTTAGTGTTGCTTTGGCTCAATCTCTAAATAGAACAAAGCAGGTTTGAACATTTTCTTCACTTTTTCTAAAGGAAAGTTGGCGATACGTATCAGAAATGGCTGATGAAAAGAATTCTGACTCAGTTCAAATTTCTTGTCGCTGAAATAACAGTTTTAGCAAAATGTGGCCTTTTAAGTTAAAAGAAGAAAACTCATAAAAACCCTTAATTTTGGACATTCTTCTCTTTCAGCCTTCCCATACCCTCTCCTTTACAGGTGCACATGTAGGTTTACAGATGCCCACTGACACCAGCTGCCCTGGACCAGAGCAGCGTCCTTTGTGCTGTCTCTGCTGATCAGTATTTACACCGTGGTTCCACCTCAGATCCGTTCTGTCACTGTTGTAAGGGGAGAGAGGGGTTTTGTCAGCGCATTGTGCTGCTGTCTCCTTTACAGCACTTGTCTCAATAAAGAATATTGCTTGTTGACTTCGTCTAATTTGTTGGGGAGTGTTGGTGTGTTGTTAATTGGCAAACAAACCACCGCAAGTTAGCATATGTTTGTAGTTTTTTCTATTAGTGCTCTTCCCACAATAGCAATTTAGATCCCTCCTAAAGACCTCCAGAAATGATGACAAAACAGCTCATAATTTTCTTTGGTGGTTCTAAAAGCTAATCGTGTGTAGTTTTGTCTTACTTTTAATTTGCTGTATGATATTTTAGGCTTTATTTTATCCTACAAATATTTATCTAAATTTCAAAACAGGCTTGAATGTTGGTTGTTTTGTGGTTTTTTGTGGGTTTTTTTTGTGTTTTGTGGTTTTTTTTTTTTTTTTTTTTTTTAATGGGAATGTTTGTACTTTGTGACCATAGAGGCTCTGTAGAAACAGAAATTTCCCTCCTCTCCTTCCTGGACCTGAGTTGTTGAACTCCAGATTGCTCTTCTCAGCATTTCAGTTTTGGATTGGTCCTATGCTGGCTGACTAAGCAAGTCAAAAGGTATTTATTGCTGCTCCCTGGAAATGCTGTGTTCGATAGGTACATGTTTGAAAAGCTAGGAGTAAAACTACCTCAGAGCACAAACTATGAATAAGGCCAGATTCTGACTCACTTTCTAATGTTGAAAAGCCTTTATTCTTTGGACTTCAATAGGACTTCTTCCTTGAGTAAGCATTACTCATGGTGATTAAAGGCTCAATTTTCCTGCCCTATGTTATGTAATTAAAGTATGCAAATAATTCAGCTATCCAAGACAATGCAGATTTTGAATGGAATAGTCAATTGTATATTTCACAACTTCAGTACCTTCAGAACACAGAGCTTATTTGCTGAAGAAATAAATGGAACAATTTGAAATAATGAATACACTTAGGACTCTAGGACTCTGACAATTTCTTTGTGAACAGTAATGGACAATTGGTTATGAATAAATTATTTTCCCATTTCCAGGATGGCCCTTCATCCCTTCTTCAACCTTTGTAGCTTGTGGGCTTTGCATAAAGAGGTTATCAGCTATCTGCTGCAGAGTCCTTCCCACTCAGTAAATCAAAGCCTTGCTCTTCCCCACTCCCATTTCACAGACAGATGATTCCAGCCTCTTTCACTTCCTAGCAGCAGAGATTACTTAAATGCTTGTCCATAGCACCTTGCCATGTTTTGAGCACTGTTTACAGAATCCTGAGGGATCATTTTCCTTCAGTCAGTGACAATCACATGTGCCTGCTGGACAGTGGGTATCCTGTCCATTACTGGCTGCTCAAAACTTTGCTAACCAGCCAGGACTAGAAAAAAAATACTAAAATTTACTGAATCAGTTCTTGTTTCTTGCAATATTGTCTGCAAGCAAATGATTGTCTGATAGCAGCTCAGTAAACTGAATTATAGAAGTTTTTGTGGTAATCTTATGTAGTTACTGTGGGTGGGAGAATGAAAGCATAATGGTACAAATACACTTTTCCTTTAAATACTGCTTTGAGAAAAGTTGTGTGGTCAGTGGAGTTTTGAAATGACTCAGAAAGTGCAGGGAAGTTGATAGAAGGATTCATATTGACTTTACTGGGACTTGGATCAGACCTGCCAATGTGAATCAAGAATTTACTGGAGCCTGAGCCGCAGTGTGCAGGAATTTAGTGCAGATCCTTTCAGATTTCTGGGTCAATTAACTGGGCAGATCATTGTCTTGAGTAATGCTCAGAGTTGGACAGAAGTAAGTTTCTCACATGTTTTCCTTGGCTGTCAGGCAGAGTTCCACCCTGTCCTCAATGCCTTTTCCCATGGGCAGCACCGAATTCCCTAAGGACCAGGCAGCCCCACAGCCCTGCTGCCAGGTCCCCTCTACCCACTCCCAATGCAATGTAAAAATGTGGAAAGAGATGGTAAGGATTAGGGTCGTTGTTTTCTACCATGGATTTAAAGATTTTCTTTCAACCATTAAGAAGATCAGGCATAAAGTACCCTGCTGGGGAGCAAAGACCTGCTTCTGGGAATACCTGTGGGTTAGGAAGAGTCATGTGAGGAGCAGCTCATGGCAGGGGGACATGTGAAGGTGTTTGGTAGTAGGAAATGTTTGGTAGCAGAAATGGGAGGTGCAGAGAGACCGTGAAGGATGTTTGTTCTCTGGAGGGCAGGAGCCTGATGCTGCTTTGCTGGCCGCAGAGATGTCCCTGGGCTGTGCCAGGCAGCTGCCTGTGCCCACCCTGCTCCCTCAGGGGGCTGGGCACCCAAGGCAGGGCTTGTACTGTTCATCTTTGTTTGCTGTGTAGTTCTTGGGTTTATGTTCTTTAACTTCCCTGATCAAAAGCTGCCGTTTTTCAGAAGGGTATGATCCATGGAGAGCTCCCAAGGAGTGTGGAAAATCTGCAATAAACACAAAAAAGGCAGGACTTCAACCCAAACCAATATTGTCTTCCCTTCCCAGGAGAAGGAGGGGCTCATCTTACAGTGACATTAAGAATTCATTCCCCTAAATGAGATATGTCACCTTGCCATTTTAACTTGATTCATTAAAATAGAGGCTCATTAGTTGCTCCCTTGTGCAGTATAGAATTTGCACATTAAAGGCTATGCATTTCATGTACTTACTACATTTGGGGATAAATTTCTAGCCATCCTGTTTGCAAGGAAAAAGTGTGGGTTTTGAAAGAAAGAAGGTAGAAATTCTAGTAATTTGATCATCCTTTCCCCATAAGTCTTTTCTAATCTGTTCTGGCCCCTAATATTTCATTTTAGAAACTGAAGCTACTATGACACAGGACCCACTGAACCAGCATTGGTCTCTTTTCAGATGCGTTTGATGTATATTCTCTTTTGTGCTTTGGAGTGTTGAGATTTTCCCATTGCTTCTTTAGTCCTGCCATGAAAATTATCATCTCTGAGCTGAGAAAGTACTTAAAATCCTGGACAGGGAGGAACTCTGCCATTGTCCAAGTGAGACCACACCTGCAGAGTGAGGATTTGTGACTACCTTGTGTCAGCCTGGTTGGAGAAAGGTGTCACTGGCCATATTCCAAACATAAACCTCTTCCCTAAATGGACAGATCCTTCCACTCTCCAATGGCAGATTTTCAAGTAGAAGCCCTGTGGTGTGAAATTCAGAGTGAAAAGGATTTGTTTTTCCATTACTTATGCTGTGGGAAAGTTCCTCAACCAGAGGAGAGTAGGAATGTGATGGGAAAAGTGTAGTGAGCCCTCTCTGCTGAACTGGGGAGGAAAGGACAGCACTGTGCAGTCTTCCTGCTCCCACCTGCTCTCCCCTCTGGGCACACACAACTCCCCAGAGCCTTGGGAGGTTTGCTGAAGTACTGGAAGGGCCACAGCTCCCAAAGGTCTGAGTGTTGGGTATGTTCTTGAACCTTGCTTGGTAAAAATAAAAGAATTCAACATGTGGAGGGGTAAATTTCAACTAGGAATAGCCAAGAATAAAAAGAATATGAAAATACTAAATTTCTTCAAAGAGCTGAATGGAACAGACTGGAAAGTTATTTGATTCTTTTATGTAACCTTTAGGCTTGTTCCAGACCCTGGTTGATGAACTGCTTCCATATTCATGGAATTTGAGGGCAGAGCTGTTGTTCATTTAGCGGTAAATGCTAGGGCTGGATGGGAGGAATGTCATTCCTAACCACAGTCGAAGTCTATTCCTTTGGTTTCACTGGTGACTCAGATTACAATAATTCAATACGGAGAGGGTTCATTCTCCCTCCTCCCTTTTCTTACTACATTACAAAGGGCCAGTAAAAGAAATCTAGCAAAATGCTGATCCTGCTTGAAATGCAATTAAATATATCCACATTCCATCTCCTGTCTTCTCTGTGATTTTCTTGCATGCAAGAGACTCAACTCTTTTCTCCTTGCCTTCTCAGTCTCTCTCCAACAGCATCTGCTGTGCTTTCAAGATGCTTGTACTGTAAGTTAGTTTTTCAAATTCCAGACAAGAAACTC
>NW_008237174.1:5461239-5485713 GCF_000691975.1 Corvus brachyrhynchos | reverse complement strand
CTTTCCCATACAATAAAGTTCCATACAAATATAGCTAATGTCAATAAAGCTAAAAAGATATGTCAGCAAAGACCCAAACAGCCAATTTATTACAGTTAAACATCCTGCCCAGACATTTCATTTACAATCAAAGCTTGTTATATAAGGCAATCCCACTTCCCTTGATATCTTTTTTTTATCTCACAGTTTACAAATTACTGTCTTTCTCTTTGTATCCCATATGAAATACTTAATTCACTTGTGCACGTTCTTTGAATACAGTCTTTCTGTTTCTTTTTAAAAACATTTTTGAATGATCACTTGAAAGTGTGTACAAAAAAAAAAAAATCTGTGAATTTGGCCTTTTTAACCAAAAGAAGTTGTATCACAATAAATTTAAACAAATAAAAGACATTACTGAGCACTGTCTCTTGTTAACAAAGTCCCCCAAACGACTTAGAAACATGGTTTACAGAAATGTATATTTTCCTCACTATCTTACATTTCACTGTAGTCTTTTCCCACTGTAAATATACATAGGAGGAAATGTGCATAACTGTTTCTATAGGTTTTCAGAATATGGCAGCTTGGGGACAGAAGAAAACCACAGGCCATTCTGATAGAAAAAGAAAATAAGCCAAGCTTGTCAAATATTGAGATACAAACCCAGAAACTCATATTTGCTATAAAATGGCTACTTTTGACTTGTTATACAGACAAATCAAGCCTCTTTCAGGCTCCCAAAATAGCCTTTGTGTGACTTCACAACTGTATCCTCCACGGCTTCTAAACTGGCCCTCAAATATTGTTATGGGAACACTAGGAAAGGGACCTCGTATTAAATTACCCTTTCAATCAGTCATCTACATCTGCTTGTGTTTGTCAGGGAAAACCTGGGATGGGGGTGCAGCTTCTATCTGATTGAGTCTGCATCTGTGAGCAGGTTCCAGGACATCTTATCTGGCACAGGAGAACAGTAAAGGCTTCCCTTCTTTACCAGACCTGCTCCAGAGATACTAAATTCCTTCATGATAATGAGGTGTCCAGAATAGTAACAAGAGGCCAGGAGTGTGCTTTTGGTTTAGACCGTGCTGGAGTATTTGCTGACTGTGGGCAAATACACACCAGTGTACCTGAGTGAACCTGAGCCCAGAGTGAGCAGTGAAACCTTATCAGGTGCCAGATCGCCTGGGGCAGGCGTAGGATTGCTGTGTGTCTGCCACAGCTGTGACAGGAGGTGCAGAGAAGACTGTACAACAAATAAGTAAAGCTGTTGCCCATCATGATATTGTAGTTCCTGCTTATAAGACTTTTACCTGGCCTTGAAGGCTGGCAGCGAGAAATAGTTCTGTCTCTGCCACATTTTGCATGCAAAATACTTAAAAAGCAAGGCTCCTTTGCAGGTGCAGTTTATAGGGGTGCTGAGGTAAAGTGGATGGAGAAACACTTCCCATTCAGGTCTTTGAAAGGTGGAGAGTGGAACCACAGAAATCCCACGGACTGTGTCATTTTAAGTTTTGCAGATGTTCTCCCCATGGCATTTTCCTCCCATCTCCGGTTTAGCCACAGCACAAAAATATTTTGACCAACACTGCAGACTCAGGAAAGGTCATACATGTACCTTCTTGTGACATGTTTTTGTAACCTCTCTACCTGCTGTGGGTAGTCTGCAACCTCCTGTGCTGACAAGTCTGCAATGGCTTGATTAATGGTATTTCATTAGCGTTTGTGCAACCAGTCCTGAGAACCCTCAGAGGTGCTCTGGCCTCCTCCTCTCGCTGTGAACTTTGTAATGGCAATAAGTACAGGCAGATATGTTGGAGATTCTCTATCCAAAACTTTTCCCCCGGGCAACATTGGTGAGTAGTGATTTGTATCGGAAAGGGTAATGTATAATAATTATGGCTACAATGTCCTGACTAGAAGGAAGGGTAAAACATCCTGTTGTTGCCATCATAGAATTCCACCTTTGACTAGAGGTTGCTTCCTGCATGACCATGTTGAAGGGTTAGTTGAGACTCCTCCTGGCTCTGAGCATGGATTTGAAGGAAGACAGGGCGAAATACAGAGGCTGCACAGCAGGTGTTTCTTCCTCAGTGTGAGAAAATGGAGTGGTTTGTCTGCAAAGGAAATGGCAGGATTGAGTGCAGTTTTTAAGAGAGATGTACAATGCTGGGGATAGACACACATATCTTCAGTGTGCCCTTGTTCTGAGCTGACAGATGGGATTGGCCCAAAAGCTACCCAGTTGTGTTAGCTGTGCCCAAATGAGTTAACCTCTCCCCATCTTCCCTGGTTTTCTCCTGTGCATATTTTATACTGTGTCATGTGGCAGAGGTCTGCTCTTGGGGTTTCCTTGAAATAATTAGGGTCAAACTGCTATTGCTATATTTTCCTGGTGTCTCTCTAAGTGTAGAACAGCATTTCATTTCACGAGATTATTACTGGTAGGATATATTCAACAACTGCAATAGGCTGGTGGTATATTGGAGAAGGATTAATTGGTGTCTGTGGTCTCCTTGTTACCTACCACTGAGCATCTACAGTCTGACACAACTCAAAATTTCTTATGCTCCAATCTGTTGTTATCTCTACATCCTGCTGCCAGCTCTTTTTGTTTAAATTAGTTTAGTTTGAAATGACAGGCTTTTGTTTTAATTTTGCACTATTGAACTGTGGTAACATGATATCTGACTATACCTAAATTTCCTTGTGCCATGTTGCCTCACAGCAGGAGCTCTGGGAGGGCAAGGTGTGAATGACAGTGGGAGGTATGGAAGTCTGACTAACATGTGTTATTCATCTAAAACTGATAGAAATAAAAGAAGAGCTCCAGCAGACTGTCATGGGTTCCAGAGGACAATGTGCATTTCCATTTTTTGGTCTCATTTATGCAGATTAAGGACTAAAGGTAGCTAAGCTAAAATAATCTGCTATCAAAATTCTCGCGTTGCATAGCTTTGGGAGAGACAGGAAAAAAGCCTGCCTTTTTTCTCACCTGTAGGGTGAGAAAACTGAAAAGAAGAGTCAAAAATGGCTCTGACAACAGTAATACATACAAATTGTCAAATTGTCCACAGCTCAAGGATTCCTGCAACTTCCCTGAGCAGAGAGTGTAAAATGCAGCTTTGTGCCTTCCCTGTTGGAGGGGAGAAAGAAGCTGGTTTAAAATGCATATTCCAAGCTCATATGTGTCCTCCTTAGGGATAGTAACAAAAGTCCAAATACCTGTTATGTACAACGGTTTTTTTACAAGGTGCAGAGTTGGTGCCAGAGTACACAGCCAGCAGGTAGGTCAGGGCTTGTCTCAGAGGGAGATAGAAGGCATCTCTAACAAAATTATGTTCCCAGATTCTAAAAGTTGTGAAAGAAGTTTTTCAAGCCCTTTACACTTTTCTAACCAAGGTCGCCTTGAAATTATCTTATTTTAAAAGTAGAGTTTATTACTGTTCAGATTTTATGCCTATTTTGGTATAATTCTAAGCTAATACTGATAATTCTCTTCAAAAAAGATTTTAGGAATACATCTGAGCCTTGTCTGATCCTTTACATAACCCATTTGGTTACGTTAAAAATGTTTTCTTCTCCAGGATTTCTGATGCCTTCAGAAAAAGAGGTGGTTGCAGTCATTGATCTTCAAGTTGTGTTATGAAATCCCACTCACAACATACTGTGTGTATCTTTTCCACCAGGTTATGTCAGGCCCTACTTAGAAACACCAACACATCCACCCAGAGTCATTGTTTCTTTGCTGAGTGCATTCTTCTTGGTGTTATTGCTTTTTTTTTTAAAATACCCTTGCACTGGGGGAACCAATACTTTTTATACTACCACAGCCTGCTGCAGGCTAATATTCCTGAGCTGGGGGTAAAGAAAATGAAATCAACAGAAAAGACAAGACAAATAATTGATTACTTCAGTTTTGATCTGGGGACTTAAAACATTAAATATAACTTTGAATATTCTTCAGAAAAGCTAATTGTTATTGTAAAAGTAAATTCTACCTTAATTGCCTTTTCTGACATAAGCCAATACTGCAGTGACATTCTGCTAAGGCAAGAAGGCGGGCAGAAGTCTTATGGACTCACTGTCCATATCCAAGTGCAGCAGCAGCAGAGACTGGTTCTTCCCTATCTGATTCATCCCACAGTCTTTGATGCTCTCCTCCACCTTTTATAGGGTAGAAAAGATCTTGTGACAGACACACAAGTAAAAGCTTCAAACTAGAAGACTCAAAGACCTGATTTCTTTATCTAGTCTTAGCCCTTCAGCAGTAGGTGTCTTCACGCAGAAGCACTGACACCTGAGCTTTCAGGTTGCCAGAAAGTAGTTCCCTGAAAAGTGCTTTAGAGGTGCACTTGTGTGCGCTGGTGTTTCAGAACTAGGGTTAGTTGGACATTTCTCAAGAATGATGAAAACAGTAGAACTATGTGGGGTTTAAGGGTTGGAGGGGTGTCTTTTTTGATTAAAAAATATATATTTCTTGACCAAAACTTTTGTTCAAATATTTTCATCAAAACTTTGGTTTTATTTCTCCAGAAATAAATTTGTGAGTGTGCTTACACAGTCACTATTCCTCCTTAACCTCTCAAGTAAAAAATTTTTCTGAGTTGTCAGGTACCTATATTCAAATCCTTCTTCTGCCAGACTCAAATCAGTGACTTTATAGTACCTTACATTGAATCACTTACTTTCTTTTCTGGTTTAAGTCTTTCATTATTTGATGAGAGTAAGAGGGAAAATTCACTATCATTTTGACTCTATCCTGATGTCATTTTCTCATTGCCATTTTGTCCTGTATTTATGAATACTTCAGGGGAATTGTTTTAAATTTTACCCCGATGGTAAAATCTCAGATTTGTTTTTAATCCCAGAAGAGCTAGTCTTCTTTAGGGTATACTGATTTATCTTATGATGCTTTTAGATGACCATTTCAAGAAAGTCTGGGTGTTATGCAGAATTATTAGCCAACAGTCTTTATGTGTCCACTTCTTTTTTCAGATGACTCACTGTTTTGCTTAGCAGAGTTCCATGTTGCGCCTCCTCCACTTCCTGCTTTTTTGCTGAAGAGCAAATGCAGAGGAGTTTTCCCACAGGTAATTGTGTCATGGGGGTGGCTGAGACCTGCCATTAAAACTCAGACTCATTTGGAAAGGCTTGACAGCCCTGCCCTGGAGAACCCTCATTTCATGTGAGATCAGTGGACACGGGGAACAGAGGTCATGGTCACTCCTGGTCAGTGCAGTGGGCTTTCACCTGAGGACTGGAATCATGACCCAACACACATGACACAGACTCAGATGTCCTGCATGAGGGTAACCCCACATCCTTAGATGAGTCACACAGGATGAAATCAGGAACCAGGATGAAACCAGGAAACAGGATGAAACTGAATGTTTAGGAGTTTTGCTAAAATGCAGTGGCATTTACATTCCTCCAAAGAGTTTATCTACTTTATTTTTTGATATATTGCCTCAGTTCTGAGATTGTTGTATGATGATTTTATACTTAAATTACAGATTGGTCTGATACTCAAAGTGTAGGGGTGTGCAGATCAAAACCAGTGAGTTTGGAGCTTGCTAGTTGAAGCCATGTGTAATGTCCTGTTCATTCTTTGGTTGCAGACTTGAAGGGTTTAAACTGGGGTTCACCTTTTTGTGTGTGTTCATATTAAAAATAGAAAATAACTCAAAACTCCCCCCAAAAACTGGGATCAAAACTATGTAGCCATGAATGCAAGTGGAAATGAATGTGAAAAGTTGATTTTTTTCACAATTACAACATTCACTGCATCATCCAACATTTTCACTTGACCCTGGAAGTACTTCTAAACAGCTGAATGTATGGAATAAATCTATAGCCAACACCAAAAAATTGCAATGACAGGATCTTAAGGTCTTCAGTAACTGTAAATCAGTAGAATTGCAGAAATCAACTGAGCTGTAATAATTTACACAAGCTAAGTGTCTGACCTTTAGTGTTCATTAGCATCATTAATATTTCTTAAATGGTGGCAACCAGAATTTGAGAACAGCACCAAAAGTAAGACAAAAAATACCCTCACACCTGCCCCAGGTGAAACACAAAATAATTTGACAGGTAATTAAAATTATTGTAAAAATTATGACTACGTAGTTTGTTCTCTGCAGAAAATTAGCATAAAATATACAGATATCAAACAACAGCTTCCAACATATGCTAAAAGGACTCCTTGTTAGGTGAAAAACCCAGGAATTTGGAATGGTTTCCAAAATTGTGTCATGAAAAAGTGTTATGGTACAGCTCTTTTTATTTTCCTTTCCTTTAGACTGCGTTCAAACACAATTTGTGAGCCAGAAGAGCTTAATACCTGAGGAATTCTAATCTGCATATTTGCACTTTGAATCAGGTACTGCTTTCTACATTTTATAAGAAACTTCAAAGCACTCAATGGTTTCCCTCCAGCCAAAAGTTTGGAGGGGGGCACATGCCATTTATTTATGTGTCTTCTTAAGCCAAGTCTCCAGGCTTGATATATGAGCACAGCCTTCCAAGCAAACCCATACAAACTTGTATAAATGTATGGCAGGACAATACTGCTGCGGTTAAATTGGTGTTACCTTATTTTGGGGTTGTTCTGATTCAGGTTTCAGGAAAAGAGGCAATGAAAGCAGCACTCTGTTCAACAAGCTTATAGTGGTGATGTTTAATTGTCAAATTCCAAAACAAACTAGAACATACTCTGAACCTAATGCATTTTCCCTTAACTTTGCCTGTGTAGAAGTGGGTTTTTAGGAGTGGGCAAATAACAATGGCAGCTTTCTGAGTCACTGTGGAACAGCTGTTCAATAGCTTGCAAAATGTTACCTGAATGAATTTTTAATTTAACCTCTATTACTATAGGGCTTTTCTTTATTTTTTTTTCTTCCAGTCTGGAAGCTTGCTTTTAAGAAAAGCATTTTGCAAAGCTTTGTATATTAGTTATCTCTTGCACAACTTCTGTCTGGCACACAGACCATCAGTAAATCAATCTGCCCTCATTTGAAGCTGAACATTGCTGTAGCTCTCAGTAGAACAGAGTTTCTTGAACTCTGGCTGGTTTGTTCAGAAGTGCCTTTGGCACATTTAAAGCAGTAGCAATATGCAAAGCAAGTTGTCTTGTCAGGACAGATGACTTTGCCATGACTGGATGTCTTTAGTGTACAGTTGTGTTACCAAGGTGAACAATCACTGTCCTAAATCAAATATTTTCTTGTTCTGGAAATGATCCCAGTTTACCAGACTGCTAATGAAAATACCCACAGTTCATTTATTTAAAAACACCCTTTCAGGTTATGGAAATGTGTCCACAGACCAGATACAGCTCTGTACAAAATTTGCAAAATGTTAATCAATCCTTAGAGAGGAAAAGCAATTTTTATGGACGGAAAAGAGTGACGTCCTGATCAATTACCTTAGGGATGTTGGTTTTTTTTTTTTAATGAGTTCCTTGTTCTTACTTATTTCTTTGGGTTTGATGGTTTGGTATTTCTAAGTAGTGGAATACATCATTTTGTGTAGGCACGATGATGGTGGTAATGATGACAATAATAATAATTAATAATGTTTTCACATGCATTTCCTTTTCATTCCATACAAACGGATTTGTTTTAGAGTGTATAGGATTCCCATCCTGCCCATGACAATGCACCAGCTGATAAGGAATCTCCTTTAAATAACAGATTATGCAAGGAATGAACTGATATCTGGCATGATTAGTGGGGAAGAATCTGAGCCCTAATATATGACTGTCACCTCTACATTTTCAGACTGAGGAAATATTTTGGAGCTAAAGGCTGCTTTTGTTTACCATTAAAGCAGTAGTGGAAGATCTTAAGAGCTAGACTGAAGCTGTCACCTCTTTACTAGCTCTTGAATCAGCCCTAGGGTGTGAAATATACCTTCTAAACAGATGGTCTGAGATGTGTTTCTGTATTCCCTGATTCAACCTGTGAACCTGTTATTAAGAATGAAAATAGTGACAAATCACAGCCACAGAGAGGCAGTCTCAGAGGTGGATCATCCTGGTGTGTAATAAAGCTATTGATGTGATGAGGATTCAGAAGAAATGCACAAGAACGATTCCAGATTCTTCCTGTGCTCCTGTGGCAGACTGAGGCATGAGGAACTCAACTCACAGTACAATCATTTTTATGAAGCTTTCAGATTTTCTACGCTAAGTTCTGCTTGTTGTTCAGTGACCTTCTTACCAGTATGGCAGAATGGGCGCGGGAGGGGACGCGGCCCAGAAGTTGCACGTGAACTGTGATATTCCGAGATAGCAAATGCCTTCTGCAATAGGTGATGATGGTGTGTGTGTAGCACCTGCAGCCTGCTTCCTGTGTATCTGGTTGGTCCTGCTAAGCAATGAGTCCATATGTTTAAGGAGAACTCGCACAAACTGGATCAGTCCCTGTCCTCCGTGTCCTGGAACGTAGCTTACCTTGTGCAATGTACTGAGTTGGCTCTGCAAAACCTCTTCAGCTGAGTTCAAATAGACAAAAACCCAACCTACAGTTTAACTGTAGCTCCTCCAAACTGATCCCTTCTAGTCCTTTTCTGTAACAAAGGTAGTTGTCCACCTGTCTCTTTGTACTTTTTTTGTCCACTTAATTCTGCCTGAACTTTTCTCTGTTCCACTGTGTCAGACATGCTCTGCCCACACTATAATACCTGTCTTTTTACCTAACACCTTCTTGCTGTGACAAATCTCAGTGCAGAGCACAGAGGAGCCTTGAGCTTGCTCTGGTTTAACTTTACTCCCATGTTCACTCTTTTGGTGGTTCAGTGGTTGGTATTTGTCTCTGGTACAAGGTGAGGAGTGGGCACAATCTGTTAATGTCTAATGCAGGGAGAGAGTAAGTGCATAAATCAGCTCTCCCCTGTCACTTCTGCAATTCACTCCCTGCCCCAGGGATCCCAGATGTTCCAGAGACATCACATACGGCACTTTCTTGACATACAGAATGTCAGCATAGGCTACAACTAGAGATGATGACTGAGGTCCCTCTTTGATAAAAGAGTCACAAGGATAGCTGTGGTCACCTGTAGAATAACAATTCTTTTTTGCTGAACTCTGTCTGCTGACTCCTCTCAATTAATTAGTTGCTTCGTTTGAATGGGAATGAATCCCAGATTGCAGCCTTAATACCTCTAATATGTCTTCATTGCATATTGCTTTAAATATCAGTACTCTGTGAGTTCATTAATTTTGATTTCATGAAAATCATTGCTCTACATCCAGAAACAAGTAAGAGGGGCTGAACTGTATCAGCCTTGTGTTTTTTTGAATGATCAGAAGGAGAAGCAAAAGCAAATGTAATGCTGGTGCCTTTGTGTACAGCACATACGAAAGCATTCCCATACTGCCTAGAGCTGGGGTTTGCCATGTGTTTATAACCAGCATGTCTGCAGATTAGATGTAGGTGCTCTCCCATATATTGAAATATCATTTCATGGCACCATTTTTTTCCCCCTTGTTTTGATCCATGCTATAATCCAGTACAGGGTGTGCCAAAGATTTAGTCAACAGTCCAAAACAAATAATAAGGCTATCTGGTCAGATTCTATCATCGTCTGAGTCAGATTTGTGCAACTTGATTAAATCAGGGCATATAAAACATATTTAATACATGGCCTGGTAGGGGGAGAGGTACCAGGAGGTCACAATTAATTTCCAACAAATGAAAATGCTCAGATCTATGAATAAAAGATAGACTTGATTAACACAGAGATTTAGTTAGTCAATGCAATGCAATGCTACGTAGCCTGCATCAAAAGAAATTTCTGGGAAGGAGTTTACCTTAAGTGGCACCTGGATCTCTCCCATGTCCCATTAATTATTTCTCTCTTTAGCACTGGTGGAATAGTGCATGAAGAACTTTCAATGTAAGGCACGGATCCTGCAAACCATAATGCTATCTCAGCTTTGCCTGTATGGCAAACCACATGTACAAAACTTGTAGGATCCAGATCTAAAATGACAATACTGAAATGAAGGAAAGAAGAAAACACATAATTAATCTTTCTGAACTAATTCTAAAATATGACAATAAAATGTTTAAATTTTTCTTTGGCTTGCCCATTAACACTTGAAGTTTAACTCCTGCTTTGAGGGTGTGATGTAAAAGTGCCAGAAAATGTTTCTCTATTGGATTTCTACTGCAGCTCTCACACAAGTGAATCAGAGGGTTGTTTAAATGTAATACATGCCTTTTCACTGTGGAAAAACTGTTAGCAAAATTTATCTCCTTGAGGCAGTCTCTCTCCATCTTGTACCCGTCATTCTGTAAGCCATTATTTTAACTTAAGCTTTAGTACTTATTCTGGATAATTCACTTTGTCTCTAAGGACATTCTCCCTCGACTCCTTTGTTGCTGGAAACAGATTTAGTACTGACAGGCAGAGTCCTGTGTAGGTGTGGGAAGAAAGACACACCTCATATAGATAAAAGCCAGAAGCTTTTATGGGTAAGCTTATGGGGTAGTAAGAGATCAGCTTAGGGGAGGGTCTTTCTGCTTGCTTTGGAAAAAATACAGAGCACCCCTCATTGGTTTAATGTAAAGTAGTATTTTCACAGTTCATCTGCAAAGGGATTTGCATAGCACTTGCATCTAAGAACTGAATGCTTACCACCCTAAATAACTATGATGACCATCAGCTTTTACTTCAGGAAAGTTCTTGGAAATTATTTCAGGGAAGTTTTTGGAAATGCCCACTTCAAACTGTAACATTTTGAGAAGTTTTTCACTTCAGTGTCACCAAAAGAGAACATGAGAGTGGCTTTGATGAACTTAGTAAGGAAAACTCCATAAATAATTGGTTATAAATATACTTTTACTCTTTTTTTGATATTAAGGTATCCTGACTTTCTGCTATATTGAAATATTTAGTGTGTGTGTTGGCTTTTGTATTTAACTTACTGAAACTAAACATTACAATTTTTACCATGTGCAAAAATATTTTCATTCTGAATTGGACCGAAAGTGAAAGCCCAAATTGTAGAGTTTCAAGAGAAATGGAAATTCAGTTGTGCTGGAAAGAGGAGCCTGGGCTTGGAAAGATAGATTTTGGAGCCATTCAATACTTCATGCTTATGACCATTTGTTTATCAGACTTTTGTGGCTTCCTCTGTAAATGCTTTCCAAATAAACACAATTACCATGTACCTAATTTGCATATGCCATTACGCTCTGTGAGAGAACAACCTCATTCCTGGAGTTTCTTCATGTGGCACAGCATAAGTGGTAAGCAGAAGTAATCTCATGGACTTGCTGTAGGATTGCAGGAGGACTTTTTAGCTTTGGTTAGGAAAAAATGTGGGTTGTTGTCTCCACCACCAGTTTTTATGGGAATACAAGGCAATTTAATGGATTTTTTTCTGACTGAAGTGAGGGTGATGGTGAACATAGTAAGGTACTGCCACCTTAGAAGTTTTTTACCTCCTAATTGTTCTTTAACTGCAGGGAGCAAATTTAATTTTATGTTTCTGGTCTTTTAATTTATTCCATAACCATGAAAAAAAAATCAGCCAAAAAAGTAGACAACTGTACAACTGTTTTGTGCGTGGGTTTGCATCTTAGGGAGATTCTGTACTTTGTACATTTAAAGACACCTTGAAATGGCAAGAAAAGTCAATGTTCCTTTATTATGCTCTTTGCTCCCTGACATTTGAGAGAGCGATTTCCAGTCACCATGTTCTTCAATTCATCCATCTGCAGCCTGCTCCTTCTGCTTCACATTGGTGATGAATTATACTCTGCTTCCTCCATCTAATCCTTTTCATTTATTTATATTTTATGAAGGAAACATTAAAGACTCCTCATAAAAGTCCAACTGTTTTTGATAAACCTTGTCACGTGCAAATAATGGAGCCTTGTCAAGTACAAGCCTTGCTGGAAATTTATGCCTTCTAATAATAATAACAAGAGAGAATCAGGAACAAATAAGAAATATATTGAATTGGATTCAAAGCATGTTTATGGTTTTAAATTGGTGGCAATAAAGTATTTTTTATCCAGAAATGTTTTTACATGTTAGTTTAATTCAAATACCATGTTGTGCTTGAACTCTGCAGTATTTAGCCCTGCGGAGCTATGAGAGGCATCTTGTACTAAAACATAGTAGAGCAGCCAGTTTTCTCTTTCCAAGATTTGGTGGTGGAGAGAGGAATCGATAGACCTGACTTATTAATACAAGAGGAACCAGTATTTTGGGCAAAGGAGCAAACTGGTCAGCTGAGGCCTCTCTGTGGGTTAGCAAGAAATGGTAGGGACACAGAGGTTAAAGAAAAAAATTATATATTTTATTGGAATATTAATTTTTTTTCTTCAGCAGCAAACTTTGCTGGCCAGTCAACTTGTCAGACGCATTTATTATTTTTGGCTGCTAAGGCTGTGGATAACTTACAGGGCAGAAGGACAACTGGTCATCTAAAAGAAGATAAGGTTGCCTCATGTCATAATCTTCAGCTATCCCTTTGCTGTATGATATTTTATTTCCTGTTATAATTTTTGCATTGAGAATAAAACTGAACAGAATGTTAATTGTTTGCTGATGAGACCAATTAGCATTTTATAGCACTTTACAAATGTCAGGGAATGAAGGGGATTTCTCAGGAAGAAGACTTTGTGTTCAGCTGGCAAAGTCTAATCCAAACAAATGTGTCCCTTTAATGAAGAGGTTTCTTAGTAACAGCGAGTTCCCTGAATATATTGTTTGTGCATCTTCACAGAACTGATATTTATGCTCCCATGAGTGTTACTCTTTACATGAAATACTTGTTTTACATCTTTTCAGGAGTAAGAATATCTGTAATTCCCTTTCAGTTTACATACCCAATCTGTCATGTTGAAATAGTGCTAGAAATAATATAAGAGAACGAAGAAACAAAGAAAAAATTGGTTTACAATTTAGAAAACTAGTCATCTCATGCAAGGCCTGTGATCCAAGTTGTGTTTCACAAATATTGAAGGTTTCTATGAGAAAGGCATGAAGAAAAAATTTACTTTCAGGGGATATTGATGTTTTAGTTTAATTTAATTTTGGTGTAGAACAAAGGCCCTTTCTGCCCATTCTGCCACCTCCTTATTCAAATCTTTCTTGGCAAGCTCAGCCCTTAGATTTTGACTTTGCATGATAACACAACCACTGCTGAACTGGGCAGTTGCCAATCAGCTAAAGAAATAAGTTAATGAGAAATCAGACAGAATTGAGGGCACTGGCTTTTTTGCACTTCATCAATTACAGTCCCTAGAAAACAGTGGGACTTTAACAATATTTGACAAAGATATTCTGCCCTGGTCTGTGTGATATCAGTTGTAATGCATTTTAAGGCACCAGATGAACCAATTGATTTTGCAGTGTTGTCACAAAATGATGACCTTTATAAGAAAAATGCCCCAAAAGGTCACAATTTAAGTGTACTTTACCAGGTAAAATTCAAGCTTTGCAGGTATCAGCCTTTATAATGAGGTTAGTGACACCCACCAACATGTAGCTTATGCTAGATCTGGCATTTTTCTTTTTCTAAAGATTCAGCACAGATATCTGCATTATACTGTTGCCAAGTCTTCATCTATGGCATGTATATAACTTTTAAATTACCTTCAGAACTGATGACACCCTCCCCATTACTTTTCCCACCATGGATCCCTGAAATAGCACACACTGATTATTAAATGGAGCTTGGTGCACATGGGTGTTTCACAGTAGTATCAATTTCATACTGCTCAGAACAGATTTAGATTTCTCCTTGTCTGAATTACACCGATGTAACTGAAAATGGAATAGAGGGCTGGCAGAGTTTTCTGAAGAATTTTACTCCAGGTGCTTGCAGTGTGACCCTTAAAGTCAAAAAGTGAATTGCCAATTGGGTGTTTGACAAGCATTGTTTATCACTTGTGCATGATGGTACATGAGACGTTACTTAAGAAAAAAGAATTGTAAATCTGAATAACCTGTGGGACTTGGTCAATGTATACAAGCTGTAGGTTTCTTGCTGCAGAAGGAAATGAATCAAAACCAATAATTTGGACATGATCTTTTGTATCTTGACAGATTATATATTCACATTCTTGAGACAGACTAGTGGGTTTTTTGGTAGATTGGGAGGAAGCAAACAGGGCTGCTGGATTTATTTCTGCTTTTACTATTATAATACTTTTGGAAGGATTACTATCTAGGACATTATTGCTGAGTACAATGATGCTTGGGTTCACCAGCCCTTTCCCAGTGTCTAATGAGCAGAATGGACAACATCTGCATGAATAATATGACTAAACCTAAAAGCTTTTGATTCAAAAACTTGTTGGTTTTCTTTTCCCCCTCACTAGTGATGAGATCAATAATATACATATGTATTCTGCAGTCTGTGGCCTAGAAATTCTTTACCGTGTAGTTCTGAAATCTGATAGTAGTTTGTTCCCACACACACAGAGGACACTTGAAAAGACGAGTTGTATCAAGCAGCAAGAAAGAGCAGCTGCATTTATTTTTAATGATTTAATGTGGGACATCCTAAAGACTTAGTAGTATGATATAGTCTATATGTAGTAAGGCTGCTTATGAGTCACAAGAACCTGTAAAAGTGTCATAATTAAAGTTCCATAGGAAAAAGACAGTTAAATGTGTTCATTCTGAATCTGTGGGAACTTCATATATTTTACTGGAATAGCTATTTTGGAGCACTTTCCTCCTCCACCCCAGCCACCACTGTCTTTCATGGGTCTGGCAATGTTTGGTTAGCAAAGATTGCCTTTGTCCACGTCCCCCCAGCCAGCCCAGCATGGGCAGCACTGCCCTGGGCTCTGGGCTTCAGAGCTTCCACCTCTGTTCGGGTGTTCGTGATCAACAACTGCAAGGCAAACGTGGACTCTGCAAACCAAAGGAAAGACCAGATGTTTTAAATAATCCCTTACACGCTAAAGTTTATTCTTATGATGTATACAGATTCAGGACATTAAATATGTTGATAATCTCATTCCAAAAAATCCCTTTGCTCCTCTCTGGGGATTTGACCAGTATGTCAGGTGCCAAGTTTCGAAGACATATATCGCCTTTTTATACAGCTGAAAATAAGACATGCTGCATTACAGTCTCCAAAATTAAGTCTGAATAAGGTCTCAGCCTTAGCCCTACTTTTCTTTTCCTCCTGCAATATGTGGCTGTAATAACTCATGGGATTTATTCAGTCAGCATTTTAAATACTGTGTGTGTCCCCTTCCATCATTCATAACACAAGATGATGAAAAGCACTGCAACTAATTTTATGCAACACAATGAAATTAAAAGCTTTTGGTATTACTGTACCGCAGGTATAAATCTAACTAAATGTGGTGTTGGAGAGAGATGGACTATATAGGTAAGTGTTGGAATAATTTAAGGTTATTTGGCATTTTCTATAGATGTCTCTTCTTGTTTCTTCACAAATACCATAAGTAATTGTGTGGTTAATAAAGTTTTAAAGTGTCTGAGCTTGCAGTTTTCTACTGCCTTTATTCATTTGCTAAGAAAAAGTAAAGCTAATGGAAAACAATCCATTTCAGTGAAACCGTAGATTTGCTTACCCATCATAGCAAAATGTTAATTTGTGTAATATTTTAGTGTCACATTAATTTTTGTTAGGTACAGTATTTCAACTTATGTACTGACAAATTTCAGAGAGCTGGACAAATTATTCGATTTATATTCTTATATTTCACTTTTATCCGTCAAACTCTATATGTCTTTTGTATTCTGGATATTATCAAAAATGTTGCTTGAGGTCCGAAGGTGTGCTTTGTGCTTATATAGAAACATTTACATGAGTTAGGACACATAAACAGCTTTTTCCACATCCCTAATCCATTATCATTTATGTACTCCACTCTTTACTTCTCCCAAATACATACCTTGACCCTTAACAGCCTTGTTATTTCCACTGTTCATAATAAGAGGAATTATGTTCTCTCTGTTATTCCTTATTGCACTTCAAATGAATCTTCACTCATTTTTGTAGAATTGGGCTTACTCCCCCGAGTCTATTTTTGCATACATCTTTTGTTCAGCTTATGCTATATGAGTTTTTCTGCCCCCCAAAATTGTGTGAAAGGCATGAAGAAGACTTTTTCATGTACAGGCTAAAGCCCTTTTCATGCTTAGTATTTTGCAACAGAGGACAATGTTGAGTTTCTTTTCTTGTTGTCTCATTACATTGCCTCTTTCATCTTGGAACTGCAGTTACTTAAAATTGTGTGCTCTTAATCTACTCAACTTGCCCTGAACTTTATTGCTATCACTTTGAATTTATAACTATTTTCTCTCCCCTTAACCAGCATTTAGTGTTATCATCAGCTAAACTGGCATCGTGTTTCTTCAAGGTTGTTTAGCATTAAAAGAAAATCTTTTCCTCAATTAGTTGTGTGATTTTCCCTTCACAGGCTGCCCCCCTTCTTCCCCTGCCTTGTCTGCTCTTATTAAAAGCAATCCTGAGATATGGAGCATCAACTCATCTCCCAGCACCTGCTTTGGTGTTTTCTGCCTGTATGGGAAATCCAGGCACTGAGGTGCTCATAGGGCTCCTGGGCCAGCATCAAGGGCCCTGTGGAGGAGTAATGTGTGTGCTCTGCACACAGAAACAGCTCAGGAACCATTTGCAGCAGCCCTAAAATCTCAGCCTGTGCCAGCAAGAAAATACTGTCTTCTCTACCCATCTCTATACGGCGCTCCCTAAACTCAGCTGAGAATAAATTCTGTTTCTTTTATATGTCCAAGGTGATCTTTTCTCTTTGCTTTGGATGTTAAAAAGTTTGGAATCAAAGTGGCTAGTTCTGGCTGAGCCTGGGCTCCAGTGGACATGTAGAGTGCAGTCTTTCCTCCACACATGCAGGATTCTGTTATGCTGCTGCCAGTATTGCAGGCCCTGCAGCCCTTTGTTCAGCAAGCAGAATTTTTTTAACACTTGTTTATCTTCCAGCATCTTCCTTTCCCCCTCTGTTGCTCTATCTCATTCAATTTCACCCAACATTTCCCCCTTTTATTGTTGCTGGTGAGTAATTAATGTAGTTATGCATCTTTGCAGTGATGAAACTTTCTGAACAATCTCTTCTCTGCAACAGAAATCTTTAAAAACTTTCCTGATATTAAATTCTCAGTCAAGTGCACAGATATCTCTCTTGAGCTGTGCTGACAAAAAAGAACATTTTTTTGGTCAGAGAGTGTGGAGAATTTTCTTTTTAGTTTATTGGTTATTTCAGGACACAATTTATGCAAAACATAAGAAATCTCATTTTACTGAGATAATGTATTTTAATTACAATTATAATTTTAAATTAGTGTTCTGAAAAGTGCCATATTTCAAGATGCAGGACCATTGACTGAGTACTACAGGAAAAGCACAGTAAAGCAGCTTGACAGAAAGTTGTAGGAAATTCTTTATCCTACTCTTCAACTTTATTTTCTGTTTCTGATTTTATTTTTATGTGTATGACATATATTTATTTCAGACATTATTCAGTTAAGAAAGAAAACTAGCAAAGTGTTGCTAGCAGTTGTCTTCCTCCTAAATATTTTGAGTGGTTGGTTGTCCACTCAGCTTCTGGAAAGCCTCTCTATACAGCATCACATTTCTTAGTCAGCTCCAGTACTCTGAACTAAAAAATCAAGGCAGTCCTTAGTATCTCATCACTATCAGATCAAGGACTTCATGGGAAAATACCAGGACAACTGAACTGCACTAATTTTCTGCATTAATGAGCTCTCTTAAGCTGTTAAGTTTTCTTTTATATGCCTTACTCTACTTATTTTCAGAAAAGGAGCAACAGAGTTTTCACGCTAGTGCTGGTATCTCAGTTCTAAAGTGACTTGTACAAGGTGAATTTTGATGGATCTCAAAAGAGATATCAGGGATTAGTTTGGGGGAAAAGGCTACATCTGGTATTTTCTGAAAATCAGAGTCTAAAATGAACCCAATATGTCAGATCAGGCAGTTGAGGATTATGTAAAGCATTGTTCAGGCTGATATAATTTCACTGTTTGCTGTGTTTCTCATGATTGTATTTTTCATATCAAAAGGCATTGTAAGGCTGCCAGTAATATATGTTGTCTAGAGTGGATGAAAAAATTTATTCCTAAAGCATTGTTAGGATCAGGCAAAGCTACCTGGTAATATATTATTTCCTTGTGCTTTTGCAGGAAAGAGACAGGATTCATGACTAAGGTCAGGAGAAAGACAATAGGAGTGTGTCAGACTTACCTGGGACCTACTGGGAAGCAATAAGTGTATCCAGAGCAGTGCTCTGCCTGTTGGCTCCTTTGTGGGAAAGCTGAACTTTGAGTACATAAAGCGACTTGTGTTGAAAATTCTGATATATTAGGTACAGCATTATCTTTTACCTTCACAGTCATGAATTTACCTCTGAGTGCCAGTGATGTTATTTTAGGGCCCTGGCCCAGCCAAAAGCAAGAATGACTTTATCAGCACATCAGCACTACAGGAACTGCCTGACTGCCAATGTTTCTGATGCAGAGTCTGATGTTGAATAACAACATTGTTCAGTAAGAGCTGTTTCCTTGGGGCTTAGTTACAGAAGTGTTTGGAACATGGTGGTTTCTCTATTAGCATTTTTGGAGTGAATACTCTTCATTGTATCTTATGCAATTTATCACTGGAGTTGACTTTCCTTCTGCAATTCACTGTAGAATGAGCCAGAAGGAGAATTAAGCATGTAAAGTTTAAAACAAATATATGTAAAAATACTTATCTGCATAAATCCTGCCATCCCATTCATCGTTGGTAAGTTCTGAATACAGCAGGACAAAGTACAACCCCTTTTATCTTTAACTATATTTCAGGAATCAGTTTGAAGACACTTTACAGCATTTTCATTTTATTTGGCCTGCTAATTTATTTCCTACATCTGGATAATGGGCTGCCTGAGGAGGGGCTGTGTCTTCTCTCTATTGAGAAACTTCCTCTGTTTGGGATAGAAAGATCCTTGTCCAAGGCTTAACCAATAGAAGATTCATAAGTGACCTTAATCATTGTCGCAACGCATCCAAGAAAGCAGAACTACCAGAAAGTCTGTCTTTTTATGCATCAAGACAAAACAATAAATGTTAAGAGTTAAATATTTGATGGTATAAAGTCTTGACTTCGACCTTCTGTAGTCAAAAGTGCAAGGACTCAGATTTGTCATAAAAACAAGTTAATCTGATGTTTGGTGCTTACACGTCTTTTTCTAGGTCCCAAGTCCCCCAGGATCCTGTCACTCCAAATGGAGTCAGTTACATCAGTGCCCTGACAGTTTTCTCAGGTTTGTGTCAGATTGTAAAAAAGATCCAAACTCCTGCTATGACCTTTGGCTCTCTGGTAGGCTGAGTGTGTATCCTTGGGACCGGAAAGCGTCTGAAGTGTGTGCTCTGCAAGGCAAGAACATCACTAACACACTGCATACTTTTTAGCTCATGAATTACATTTTGATTGAAATATGTAGTATGAAATTTATATTTCAGTAATTATGTAGGTTTTTTTCCAATAGATGAATAATGAGGACATGTGGGAACTTTGTGGTTTTATACCCCAAACTTGTCAGTCAATGGAATTCATGCATAAAGATTGGGATCACAGGTTGATATTTCAATTTATACTATGGATTGCTTTAACATTCATGCACTATATACATTGAAGTGCTTGTGGGTGGTCCGGGTGGTCCTGGGCTGTTTCATGTGAAGATGATGAGAATAAAGTGTAAGTAAAGAAAAATCACTGATCCTGCTTCTAATATGCCAGGCTAGTCAGTGAGGCTGTTGTTGAACTTTAAAGTAGCAAGGAATTACCCAGAAGTCCTTGATAAGTGGGCAGAGACCAGTTCCAAGTCTAAGCTCATACTTTTTTTCTAATGTTCCTGGAATGTCTTGAACTTAGAGCAGGATCAGAATTCCTTGTTCATAGTCCAGTTCATGTTAGTTTCACCAGCGGTTTTTTTCTGATCAGACCTTGAACTAACTGAATAATTCAACACGATAAACCTGTTCATGATGCTCATTTCACTACTGGGTGAATGAAGTCTATGGGACCAGGAAGGATACCTTTTTTAACAAAAGGATATCATTGAAATCTGTGAGGTACATTCAAGAGCTAAGCTGGCTTTTTTTTTTCCATAATAAAACTGGCTTTGCTTCAGAAACAATGGCTATTTTTGAAGGACTAAATATTACAGCTGGCTGAAAAAACTCTTTCTTGATAGTCAATGGAAATTAATGATTCTTATTTTAGTCTGGTCTGTAAAACATTGTACAAATAAAAATTCAGCAGCTTGTCAATGTGCTATGCCTTACCTTCACAATGCCTATGATTTTGTTTATATATCTTTCTGTAGCATTCATTCAGCTGAGGAAAATCCTCTGTCATAATTTTTTTTACAGAGCTAGTGGTGTCTGCTAACTTCTGTTGGACAGATTTCTGGTTTAGCCCAAAGGTTATTTTTAAAAGAGAAAGCAATTCTTTGGCAAACTGGGACACAAGCAAAAGAATGCTTGAAGGTAGAAGTAGGACTTTGGGTCTTCCCACTGATTAGGTGGGGACCAAAAGCATGCAAAGCACCATAAAACTCGGTCCATTATTTTAGAAGATTATGGTTCTCTCTCACTGGATGGTGCATGAAGCCCTCGTGATTGATTTCCATATTAACAAGGAAAATTGGCCTTCATTTAGTTTAGTGGAATTCAGCAAAATGGCATCAAAGACAACACTGAGCAAGATGAACCAACTGCCGTCAACAAGTGCTTGGGGAATTTAAACAATATTTTACAACAAGGGATAATTAATTATGAATTAATTAGAAACCGCACATGTAGTTGAATGTGCATGTATGTGGCACACAATAATTCTGAGAACATTAATTGAAATTCCCCTTTAAATTACCTGAATTTTGTACCAAGAGGCATGTAAGAACTTCGAGACCACTTTTCTAGATGTGTAGGATTTTCAGGCAAAAATTATTCTAACTCCCCTAAAAGAAACATTTCACATCTCTTACTGCTCATTGAATAAAAAATTTGCTCGTTTTTTAAAGCATTTATGTAAGAGTTTTGTAGGCATACAGGTAACGTACATTGTACACAAGGACTGTCTTTATCTCAGGCCTTGAAAAATGGTGTATGCCAATTCTGGAGTAATTTATTTCATGCCAGGTTTGCTACATCTTTAAAGTTTAATTTTCCTCTTTCAAGTCAGCTTTGGAGAAACATGTAACTGCAGTTGCTTCTATACTTCACTGAGCATCAGATTGAAAAGAGAAGGAACACAGATCTAAGAATATTAATGTTTGACGCTTCCAACAGATATGTGTAAAGTCTAAAGAATGTACAGCAAAAGACCACTATCATGCTAAAGTACGAACATAAATATATACAAGTCTATCTGAGTTGTGTTGATAACTGAGCTTGAGGAATGTGCATTATGTCCTGAGCTCTGACAGCTTTAACTAGACAGGAAAACACAAGCACCTTTTCTCTGATAACAGCTGGTGCATTGATAGTCTTTACCGACCTTATCTGAAGAATAATAAATGCTTCAGCTCCTCAGTTTGTCATTATTGCATTTCTTGGTTGATTTTTTATTTCCTTTGCCTTTTTAGTGTCAGATTCCTCAGATAATCAGGAAAAAAAAATCCAACCTTTCGACCTGCTCTAAAGGGATGACCGAGAGAAATGGCAGCAAGACACCTTCTAAGTGCTCGGTGGATTAAGAATGGCCAGACATTTTATAAGGCCCTGTGAAGTGGTGGCTGTGTTGACACCAGTGTCAAAGGCATGCAGAGCAGTTACCCCTGTCAAGGTAAGACCCTGCTGCACAAAAGATGCCAAAGAAGCTGATATGTACAAACCCCAGGGCTTTGAGTCTGGTCAGGTGAATACTCTTCCCTAACATCCCCCTCCAGCACACAGCCCAGGTGCTTCAGCCAGAGCACACTATTTTGTGCAGATGCAAGCAGCAGGAGAGTTATATAGGAAGCAAACTTTCTAGAAATCCCAAGATAACATGGGAAACATAATGATCTAAAGTGTGAGTGGTTGTCCTACATATAGCACCTTCAAGTTGGCTGGACTGTCCAATTATTGATCAGGAAGAAAATCTCACAAAAAATGTCAAACCAAAAGCCTTTTGTTTTCTCTAGTCTTAACATGTTGAGGCTTTTAGGTCAAATTCCAAAGGACACTGAGACAATCATGCTGTCTTCAAGAAAGCCAAACACTTACTAGTAATTTCACTACCTTTACTGCATATAAAACTGCATTGGGACTATGCAGTTTGTACTTCTAATTTTTTATTTTTAAAAAAAAATTCTCTTCTCCAACAAATAAACAAAAATACTTTCATGTAATTTTAAAAATGTTACTTTTTATTTAACACCATCCTTTGAATCAATTGCATAAAAGGCCACAACAAATAGGCATAAAACAAATATAGATATTAAAACACATCATGGGCTCTTCCTGTGTTAGCCTAATTCAGTTTCTTTGTTTACAAAATAAACATCAGTATAAATATTTAATACAGTAGCTGCAGTAAGAAAAAAGGAAAAACTATTATTATTGTGAGAATGCTGAGCGCCGTGGAAACTATCTTTTAAATTACAACTTTCTCTTAGCTTGAGCTAGAGCCTTTTTTCATAAAGGAAAAAGTCATAGTACATTAATGGCAAATATCCATCAGGAAATAAATCTAAAAGCAACTCAGGAAGTATATTGCTCTGAGAAAGACGGCTTTGCATTTGTGCCATGTTTATAATAAGCTCAATTCCAATATCTTGAAAATAACAGTAAATATTTAACACAAGGAATATTTCATAAGATTGCAATAAATGTTTAATACTATGCAACTTTGCAGTACTTCAAAAACGTATTGCTACAAATATTTATCTAGAAATTTAATTAAATACATGTATAATCCATGAAATAAACTACCTCAGCTTTGATTCAGCAAGCTGCTCTGCATAAATGCAGAGGTATGTCCCCATGCAGCTCTCTCTGTGCTGGAGCCTGAGACTGTGTGTTTGAACTCCCAACCCTTGCCCTGATCGAAGATTCATCAGTGTCAGGACTATTCCTCTCTTCTAACTACTCCTATACAAATTCACTGACTAACAAAATCAGCGTCTGACTGACCCAGTGTTGTACAAACTTAGGACTGTAACCTTTGCCTGGTATTCCTCGGAGTTAGATGATCCTTTCTCCTCGCACAGCCTGCCAAAATGGAATCATAATTGCATTAGCCTCAGGAGATGTCCTCCTTCTGGATTGCTTCCAGGATCCTGAATATCCAGCCTTCCTTTCCAAGGCTTCACTACTTGTGAAAGAAAATCACATCCTTTCATGTGCTGGCACAGGGCTAAATTTGATTTAATTCGTGTACGGGAAAGAATAGAGGGTACATTGAATCCAGGGAAGGGCAACTACAGACACTGGTAGGCCAATGTGGGGAGGAGTTTCTGGCTCAAAATCACTCTATGGCTTTGTGTGGAACATGTGGCAAGAGCATGTAGATGTAGCCCCTTGTGGTGTTCAGTAACGTAAAATGTCTGATTGTCCTGTGCACCTCTTCAGTATATCCTTGCACCCGAAGGTCACCTGAGCTCACCTATTTTCCCCAGACTGCATAAGTTCCTAGAAGTCGTCAGTCAGCCTTATATTTACTCATTTTTTCTGAAATGCCATTGTCTTTAAAAACACAGGCAGGGATTATTTTTGCACAATTAGATTTCTTGTGGCCTAAAACACTTATAAAACCTTCTGGAATACTTTCTAGGAGTGCAGTGTTGCTGCAGGTCTGGAGTGAGATGCTGGTAGGGCCCCACTACAGCTTTCATTAAAAAGAGTTATTGGCCAGTTAAACCACTCCCTATCTGAGCATCAGGACAATAAGAAAACAATTCTGATAATTCTTGATTTAATTCTGTAGTGGAAATGTATTTCTGGCAATAGCATGTTAACAAAGCAATGAACGTTTCCTCCTTTTTGTAAGTCATAGTGCAGTAGTCTGTGATCTCTTTAACCTATATTGGAATGATTTCCAGTGTAAAAAAAATTGGCTGTCTGGGAGAGGGGAAGTGAGGAAAAATAATGCAGGGAAGAAATTATCTGTAGCTTGAGTCTATTTGCTACTTTCTCTTTTGGAATCCATAACTTCATTTCCTGATTCTGTTTTTGTGGTACTGGTTATAAAAACAATTAAAGAAGCAAAATTCTGGTGTTTTATGTTTTCATAAACTATAACTAAACCCATTTTCTTTAAGTCCCCTTTCTCTTATATTACTATTTGCAAAACTTTATTACTCCTTTTGCTCTTTTTAATGCTGAAACGATACTATCATTGAACAGCTAAAAATATAGAACTTCATTTGACACCTCTTGTAGTGCTGTGACTATAATTTTTTCTACTGAAGTGCTGCTAGTCAGGGTAGAAATAGGCCCTGAGATTAAATAGAATTGACTGAT
>NW_008237174.1:5424052-5461158 GCF_000691975.1 Corvus brachyrhynchos | reverse complement strand
GATTTGGATAAACCTTCAGAACTGCACAGATAGAAAGTGAGCATGACATGAAAAAAAGAATGGAGATATTTCAAGGAAGAGCATCTGCATGTTTTGTGGTTACCTAGTAGTGGTGATCATTGCTTCTCTTTTTTTTTAGTTAAACATAGCTGAGCACATTAGGTGTGTGGTACCAGAGCTAAGTGTGGAGTTCTAGCATTTGACCCACTATCCATGTAGTCTGAAAATAAACTTAAGCACAAAATCAAGGAATAGTTTTCAATCTTTACAGGCTTTACATGACAAAATTACATTATGTTCATACTGAAATAAATTGAATTTGTAGAGCTGATTTTGGCAGGACAACCTCAGATGTTAGGGACCTGCATGGTCTCTGGACAGTACATGACCTACCTCAGCAATTTCTTGCATGAAGAGGCTTCCTCTGTTACCCAGGGTCCTGCTTGCTATCCTTTATAGTCCACACTGAAAGATACTCACTCCTCAAAGCTCCCTTCAAACTGATGACTATTTTCAAGCAGACCATCCTGAAAGGACCATTCTATATAATTGCTTTTCAATCTGCACCCTTTATTAGTAGCCCATTTGAACAATCAGCAAATACATACTACATGTAAAGGCATTTCTGAAGTCATATTTTGATGCTGCTGAATGGGGAGCCCTTAAAAAATACCCAACCTCTGTGTTGCTATGTGATGTGCTTAGAGAAAAGTCAAGTATTAAGTCAGACAGAGGGACTCTGTATGCATAGAAAAGATTTGGATCACAGCTTGATAAACCTGCATGCTTCTCAGGTTGAAGAACTTTAAAAAAAATACTACTGCTGTAGCTTGGGCCATTAGTTATTCCATGCTGGGCTCTGTATTCTTTGTGTGCGGAATACTTTGATAGAAACATTCCTTTCTTTTGAACTGTGTACTGTTTGTCATAACAGCATGGGATGTTGTGAAAGTTAAAAATGACACTGTCAGATTAATCATTTTAAAAACATTCCTTTTACTCTTTGTAAAAAAGGATAACCTTTGAAAATGCAAAGATGAAGTCAAGTAAATGGCTTTCTAGAAGACAAAATTGGTTCAGATTTTTTCAGATGACTCTGCAGATGATCTCTTGTTGTTTATGTTTAGTAGTTTAGTATTTCTGCTCTTCAGCAGACTTTGTGTCCTGCAGCCTAGCTCAGTTATTGTAGTGGGGTGTTACAATAGATTTACCTGCATATCCACCCTTTCCTGGTCCCCTTTTCAGAGTGGATCCATGCATTCCCTCTGTTTCTTATGAGTTAGACTGGCATTTTCAAAACTACAGTGCGTGGTGAAATTCTGTGTAAGCAAATCATCATTATACCTGCAGTATCAAACCAACGCTAATTGCAGTTTGAAGGGAATGAGGTTCATTTTTGTGAATATTATGAGAGACACATTTGTAAGGAAAATAGTTTCTCTGAACAATAATGTAGTGGCCTATGCTCATTCTACCTATGAGGAGTAGGGAATTTGGCTTTACTTCCTTGTGCTTCTGTTTAGGTAGGTGGCAATCTCACTCCTAACAAATACAGGGAAAATGTTTACAAAACAGGAGTATTTCCATCCAGATTAGTTTCTGGAGAAGATGCCTTTATCTGAGCAATGTTCGGAAATCTGGGGAGAGAGAGTCCTGTGTGCTACATCCATGGTACAAGCTTGAGGAAAATCTGCATGGGGCATTGCAAAGAGGGGATAAATGTGGACAATTTGTTGTGAACCTCACCTCAAGGTTAACAACCATTTGCAAAATGCCATCAAGTCTTCCTATAAAGAGCAAAGGTGCAACTGGTTAGAGGCAGTCAGTGTTTAACTGATACTGTCTCTGCTGTTTACAGACCCATATGTACATGTGAAATGCTGAGCCTGTGATTCACACATAAGAATTCAACCTTGCATTCTTTCCCCCCTCCTATCCCACGATCTGGCTCACTTGTTTCAGAGCACTGGGAGAAGAGTGCTGGAACCTTCCACTCATAACACCAGGACTCTGTGAGGAATCCATGGGACTGCTCTGCAGTTGGGGCTGTGCCATTTGCTGGCAGAAACCCAACAAGGCAGAGCAGGCCTCACCAGCTGCTGGGACTGTGATTGCTCCACTGTGTGGGACCTCACATCCTAAAGATATGCTTGACAAGGGCATAGGTCATTGTGCTGACACAGGCACCAGGAAAGGAGGTGTTTAAAGGACCTGCAGAAGAGGTGACAGCTGTAGATAAGCACACAGACATGCTTCATGTCAACAGGAACTGCTCATGGCCAAGCACTTCTGAAAATATTGGTACACTGCAGTAAGATGGCTGAATAGGTGCCAGAGCCTCTGGAAAATCAGGACTCCATTGTGAGGGCTGAGCACTTCTGCGAAGGCAGCCTGCAGAACTGCTGCAGATGGCCTGGCCCCCTCTCAACAGGCACAGATCACAGTTCCAAGGGCAGCAGGAGGGATCGGGCTCGGAGGTTGTGGGGAGGAGAGGCAGACAGGAGCTGGCAAAGGACAGGGTGTCAGGTGCAGCAGCTGTCCCAACAGGCACATTTGCCATGTCAGGATACTGCTCTCTCTCTGATCCAAGCACTGAATTCTAATTATATTTGCAATGTGTTGATTATCATGGTCAATCTTGTATTTTTGTTTGAGAGTTGTGTATTTCTGTTGTTTGACAGTTTGCCAGCTGCTGGCTGAGGAGATGAACTAAAAACTCAAAATTAACCACAGCCACCTGAGAATATCAGAAATTCCCTTAGAGGGAACTCAACTGTAGTCTTGACTCTCTTATTCACTAAGAAACAATCTACCTGATCCCGAAATTTCCTTGGTTAATGGAGACATATTCTTCCCCTCTTTTTTTTTCTTTTGAGACCATGTATTGATTGCCTCAGCCTTTTCTACCCCCTGTATGAATCCTTAGAGAAATGCTGTAGTATTTCAAATCCTATAAAAGCAAACTTGAGTACCTTTTAGGGAAAAAAACCCAAAATAGTTAAGCTTATGACATGGTAAAAATTATAGTTATTGTCACTCATGTAACCTTGACTCTGAACCTAACTAGGAAATGGAAACAAAAATTAGGTCACTTCAGCTTCAGCTTCCTGCTCCCTCAAGAGCAAATCACTCCAGCAAGTAGGGAGAACATAGATGGAAGAGAGATCAATATCTTACCCCAAAGGTTTGCTAATATGGATGCAGGTGTAACAGTAGTAATATCCAATAGTTATTGGAATGAGGCCATTGCACCCTGTCAGTATCTGTTTGTGGAAAGTTAACACAGCGTGGGAACAAATTTCAATAGTAAAGCCAACAAATAATATTTATTATTGCTTTAGAAAGACATGAAAATGCACTGTCTTGCCACAGAACTTACTAGAGACAGGAGAAGGGCTGGTTAAAAGAACAGTGAAGCTGGAGTGGTTTAGCAGCACATTACCCAAGCCACACTCGCTGCAGAGACCACACCTCTGCCCTGCTTCCAGCTCTGGCACACAGGAAAAACAGCTCCTGAACACATATACACCTGAACCTTGACACTACTGAGCCAACACAGTCTGAGGTTTTGGTTAAATCAGCTGTATTCCAAATGATTACACAGAGTATTTTGCAATAATTTAATGTACAAGAATTTAAATTCAAAAAGGGCACCCAGAGGATTGAAATGGTGGATCTTGGAAAAGAAGTTTGGCACAAACTAAGTTAAAGTTCTTTATTAGGACAGCTGTGCTCTGATCTTTTCAGTATTCAACTAGGCAAAAGGAAAGAATATTTGAAGATTCAAAGAATGAAAAATTTCAAGGAATCTTGGGGTTCTATTATATGAATGAATTTAGGAGTTTATGTTAAACTTCCACAAGATCCTGCTGCAGACCCAATGTCACTTAACATTTCCATTGCTGTAGAGCACATACTCCATGGGAGTAAGGGTCTCAGTGGGAAGGGCTTTGAGGAGAAGGTCCCAGTCCCAGGGAAGAAGGACAAGTTCCATATCAGAACTCAGCACGGGGAGTTATCCCACTGCATGGTGTGACATTTTCATTTAGGGGGTGTCCTAAGGAAATGGGCCCCTGTATTTTATACTGCGGCATCTGCATAAGAGGAGATTCTGCTCCCTGGAGCTTGCAGAAGATTATGCAAAGGAATCACAAAAGAAAGGATTAATTTTGCCAAACTGTATGTGCTATTTTTGATCAGTGAGCTCTCCTAACACCAGGGAGTGTGCTCTAGTAAGTGATAATCTATGTAGCTGAAGTAGGGGTGGCATATTTAGTTATATCAAATTAATGCACTGAAAAGCCTAAAATAATTTTGCCAAAAAATACCTACTGACCTTTCTGGTTGATTTTCCTATAAGGCAGGCATTAAAACCAGATCATATCTGTCACTTTTTTTTCAGGTAATATTTTGCTTAACTTTCACATGGCAGTCTCTTCCAATATAAAAAGGTGCTTTTTAAATCTTGATGTAAACAATATGCTTCTGCCATCCTAAGATTAACTCTTCAAACCCCAAATGCAATGTCCGAGTGGGATTTTATTGCTGATAGGTGAGATTACCTTGTACCAGTACTGAAATAACTACAGTTTTACTCACTTTTTGCAAGACGTGACCCTTAATGTGATAATTTGTATTGTTCAAAAGTCATGTATTTCATTGCCTCAGTTTTTTGAAAACTGTTCTAACCTTACCTTGTGTTACCATTCAGCAGCAGTTAATAATTGGAACGGGATCATTAAAGCAGGATCATCGCTCTGTGGGAGCAGAAAACAGGCATTGTTCCTGATTGCAGCTCTAATGATTCCAAGGGTGCAATCTCATAATTAGGTATGTCTTTAAAAGTTGTTTACTTTACTTGACTTCACAGAATTCAAGGAAGTGCAGTTAACTGTGGGTAAGTTTTTGCATGTGCTGTTGGCATGCTTTAAAATGCTACCCAACCTGTCCCCATCTCATGTCCTTGTGACTTGAGCATAATTAAATTTTGGAAAAATTTGGGTTCCCTTCTGAGCTGACATCTGATGGTTATCACCCAGGCATAACCTTCATTTTCAGCAAGCGACCTGGGCTGAACAAACACAGAGCACTTACATACTTTACAAGCCCACAGTTTATACAGAGATTATTTTATGTTTAGATATCACTCTTGAGCAACTGGGACAAAGCCAGCTGCAGATCTGTATAAACAACAGATTTTGCACATTAGATAGTTCTAAAGGATCTGTTATAGTATGAAGTATACTGAAAATCTAGCATTGGAAATCTAGCTCCACCCAGAACTTTAAATTTTTTTTTTGCCAAGAAAAGCAATAGGGTGGCATTTAGACCAAGAAAATATTGAAAGCAAATCAGATATGTGTACTGTTCTGAATGAGGAGTTGCTAGTGCTTTAAATGACTGCCAGATGTCAAATAGCAAAAAGTGTCTCCTTCCACAAAAGAATAGTTGACTAATAACTCACTTTAGAAGGCTGAGAAACCAGATCTCTTTCAGAGATATACTTAAACTGCTACATTTGATACGGGATAGGGGACAAGATGCAAATATGGATGTAATAGAGTTTACCCTATAATCAAAGGAGGAAGAAGAAAAGTCTTTGCATTTTTGGATACTGGACCTCCATAAAACAAGAATTAAGAACAAATGGCAAGAGCAACTTTCCTTTCTTCCACCAAAGAAGAAGCAGTAACTTATGACATTGGTTAAAGATTGATGGTCAGTATGAGAGCATATATTTCCCTGTGATAAATTCTCATATTGCAGGATGAATCATGGCTGAATAAAATGTGATACTCTTCTACATGCAGATCCTTATATCCCTATGAGTGACAGCAGGTGGAAATTCCATCTGTTTAGGAGGTTTTAATTTCTATATTTTAAAGACCTTTCTATCATATACAGAAATTAAACCCAGTTTAGTGCATGTCTCCTATATAATCAAAACATATATTGCTTATGAATTGAGATTTTTTCAAAATCATGTCCTTAAACTTGATATATTACCACAGGTTCAGCTAAAGAGCATCATGCTACACTATTATTAGTGTAGGTGGAAGAAATCCGTGCAGCAGTGGACAAGGAAGGAATTCTGACTCTATAACTTGTTTACATTTCAAAAGACTTTTTAGAGGTATAATCACAAGAGACTGGAGAAAAAGAGAAGTGAGGAAGTTAAAGTACAGTAATTCATCAAAAGACCATGTGAGGCAAAAAATACGAGTAATGAGAACAGAAGGTGAACTTTTATATTGGAAACTATAAAGTTTTGTGCTAGGACTAGAGTTGATCTGGAAGAAGAGGATAGACAGAAAAGTGTCAAAATCTGTTACTTTTGTGAAAGACAAGGAGAAGGTTTTGGAGAGAGTTGCAAAAGACTGATGTTATATTAATGTCAAATCCCATTGTTTCTTCGACTGGAGTGGGTGCAAATGAAGTTAATGTGTTAAATCCATCCAATGGTTGTGACAAGTTTAATAATTTTTACTATTAAGCTATGGTTACTGCTAAAGGAAAGAGTAAGAGGTTTTATTAATTGTCTTAGGACTGCTTCTTAAAATTAAGGACCATTATTAGCCTGCATTAGGCTTTGATTAAAGTATGCTGAATGCATTTTTTTACACTGTATGCTGGGATTAGGAATTTTCGTTAATTGTGAAAATGAGTAGGACATAAGAGGATAGGTTATATATGTTAATTGGCAAATAACTGTATGTATTTTCTGCCTGGTTTTGAACAAGAGAGAAGATTGAGATAGATTTTTTTTTTCCAATTAAAAATACCACTTTTCTTAACTGTGATGGTTTAATTGTTTGCTGAGCTTGAAGTGCAAACCAGATTTTTTTCTTTTCTTGCTCATTTTAAGACGTTGGTTTATGGATACTACTTCTGGACTCCTCAGAAACACATCTAGTTCTATGATGAATTCTGCTTAAATTGCCCAAAATTATTTCACAAACAAATCTTTTGGCTGAGTACTAAAAGCAGGGGACAAGGTTAAACCTATCCCCACTGCAAGCCCCTCTCATTTGTAAGACAGGTGGCTTTGCTGACAAACTTAATAAGTTGAGGAACGCTTTAAAATAACTGGTAAAATATTTCCCAACATACAGGCTTTAAGATGTTACTCAGGTTAATTTATTGTTAGAGGATGATGCTTTATGCTTTCTACAAGCAGCAATTTGTGGGCAACTTACAGGACTGTAATTCTTGTGTGAGAAAGTGGGAGTAAAGAGGAGTTGAAACCCCTTCAGCCCCCGAATAAAAGGCTGGGGAAAATATGGTCCTTTAAGATTACATTGTTTGTACAGTGTCAGACAGACAAACACATGCTACAAACACAAAAAACCAGCAGGTTTTTAGGGTTATTCTGTTCCAAGAGAACTGTAAATTAAACTGAACATAAAATAACTGGGAATGGTAGTGATGCATGTAGGAGGAGTCGATCTCTGTTGTGGTATGCTGTGAAAGAAGTTATTTTGGCTGAAAAGAGCTACAACCTGGAGGAATGAGATATGTATAAAACCAAGATTACTGTGATTTTTATAGGCGACAATCACATTATGCTGACCTGGTGAGGCACATGAGGCTTGAGGCTGTGGAGGATAACTGTATGGTGCCACAAATTATACTCTTACTTGCACCTTTTTTCAGCATCTGGTTTCTATTCCCTCTTCTGCTGCACTTCTATTGTGTAGTTTTGGGAGCTTTTTTTGTACTCTCAGCACTGTATTCACAAGGCACAGTAATGCATTCTACCAGAACGGTAATTAAACCAAAGAAAAGATTATTTTAAGTTTGGTTACACCCAGCCTTTTAATGTTTCCTGTAATATTTTTCTTTCCATTTCATGCTAATAAAATTTTGTTCTGGTTTTGGAGTCCACAGAGGGGAATTCACGGTGTATACAGCCAAAGCCAGGAGAAGCCTGAGGAGCAAACTGGCTGATCTGTCAGGAGAAAGCTGGACAGGGACTTTGCTCAGATGTGGCTTGGCTCCAGCCCCGTGTGTAGAGGATGCATGGTTTAACAGCCATGTGGAGCTCCCCTGCAACAGCGGGCTTTGTTTTGTTTTTCGTGTGTGTGTATGTGACAGAGAAGAGGGGGAAGTAGCTGATTCCATTTACTTATTTTAGAACAACTCACCACTGTTTGTGGTGATGCTTTTTGCTTGGACTAGTCTGTGAGGTGTCCATAAGACATGACTCAGTTTGGAATAGCGTTTCAGCAATGTGGGTCAAAGGTAACATACCCAAAGATTAGCCAGGAAATGTTTTAGCAGCTGCATTTAATTTGCAGTGTTAGTCACAACAGTGTCTATTCGTCTTTTAGCCCATAGTGTGGTAGAACTGACAGCTGTGGGGTACTCCCACCTTCCAGAATCCTCCTCTTGTATTTTTATTTGCTCTTCTCCAGAGTCAAATCTCTTTCAAATTGCTAAGAGGCAGTCTTGTTTCCTGTGGTACTCAGTCTTTGAGCAAATTATTTTTTCATCAATCCAGATTCTATTTTGTTCTCCCTCTCATAGAAAACCATTCAACTATAACACGTCAACACTATGTTACCTTCAGGAAGGTCAGTGGGAAAAAATAAATAAACCATGTGACTTGAAAAGATATCTCTGAAATACACTTGCATACTCTTTTTGTTGGCATAGTCACCCACTCCCTGAAGAGTTTTGCTATGCCCAGGAGTTCAGAAGGCAGATATGCAAAATAAACTCCATTATTGTATTAGCAACTCTTCATAGTTTCCTACTAAACCTTTCGTATTTTACAGACATTTTTGGCCATGTGGTTAGAGCACAAGACTGCATTTTAAGAGCTCTGGTTTGATTCTTATTTCTGTCAGTGTGGTAGGGATATGTTTTTACTCCCTCAGTGCTTCAGATCATAAAGTGTTCATAACAAGACTTTCTTTTTTTCCCATTCCTTGTCTGTATTGTCTATTTATAATGTAAGGTCTTACTGGAAGACACCGTTTTTACAGCTGGGTGTTGGTATTTTTCCAGTCTCAAAGGTGTGTCTCAACAAAAATACATATATGTAGAGATTTATATACTATAGTGTGTATTTATTCATTATAATAGAATAGAAACACAATTGTTTCTCTATTATACATGAAAGGTAAATATAAATGCATAGAGATTTTTGAGTGATGCTTACTTTCACAATAACTAATATGAATAATTCAAAATTTTCAAGTGACACAGTTTTGATTACATCTTTGCATTATTAAAATACTGATAGTAAGATGTTTTTACACACATATCAGTAAAAGGGAGCTATAATGTGCAGAGGGACATTTAAATTCACATAAATCAATTTATGCTTATGGTTCTGTATCCCTGGTACTTTTAAATTAACTTCTTAATGTATATTTGCCTCCTGTCAGTGTATGGATTCAACTGGAGAGCTATTTTCAATAATTACAGTTCATTTCCCAGGAATCAGATGTTAGTGTACATGAAAGATCATTCCTGGCTGGTTTTCAGCCGCCTTGAGAGTTTTTGTTATTACAAATTAATTGAACCAGAAAAGTTGAGGATAAAAGTTGGCTTATCAGATTGAGTTGTGTTAGAGTGACTGATTGTTGCATAAGGAGAAGCAACAATAGGTGGGACTATCATCACCTGCTTGTTTTTAAGGACTAGATCAAAGAGACAAAGAGGATGTTTGGTTCCTCATGGATGCCTGAAGTCAAAGCCTGGATCTGCAATCTTTTGGTAACTAATTACACATTGGATTTGCTACCTGAGCTGTGTTGGTGCAGCCCTGGGCAGACTCATGCTGTAAATTGTAACAGAAGAGCTCTACTCCTTTTCCCATTAAAAAAAACCCCTTGGTGGGACTATTTTTTCAATCTGCTTGTCTTGGGTTAAGCAGGTGGGGCTCATGTGAAGCTGTGAGGTTTCCTCTACCTTGGTGTTCAGTGCTGCTTCATGAGCCCAGAAATTTTGTGAGATAGGTGCACAGTCAGCCAGCAAACCACCTTTCTAACCTGCCGCTAAGAAAGTCTCCCTTCCTCTTCCCATTTAAATGAAACAAAAGGAAAAATTAAAATAATTATTTAATTTAAAAATTATTTTTTGTTACATTTATTTGTCATTTTCCTTTTATTAGCAAGATAGAAAAAGGAGGGCAGATGCAAAATATTGAAGTGGTAGTAGGTGAATGGAGAAAATATTGCTTTTAAAAAAACCTCCTTGTGGAAAGAATGTTTCTCTCAAAAACCTTCTATTAAATATACATTTCTATGTGAAAGTTTTCATTTTAAGGTAATGAAGGCAACAACTGTTTTCCAATATTAAAATCATGTTGACACTGCTTCTTTGCGCGACTGAATTTTAAGGTTGATGTGATCATCCGTGCTGCCCAGGGGATTTGGCTACTCAGATCCCATTAGAAAAATCTCAATCTTCATCCCAATATTGACTGGAGAAACCATTATATTAAATTCTATTATAAGGTGTTATCTAACATGCTCAGTGTTGAGTGACAAGGAGAAAATGATAATGTATTCGCCTAGGGACTGTAAGACAAATGTTTCATGTGTTCCGTGGACTTCTGTTAGATAACATTATGGTCATGTTATACTAAATAGGCACTTCTTTCTGTTTATACTGAAGAAAGAATTTGAATTATTGACACAGGCAGATTCTTAAAAGCCAGATCATGGTTTTTCAGCTTGATTTTTGAGATGAGTGCATTTTCTTGACACATTTCTAGAATTGCTAAATACCTCAGAGCTCACATTTAACATTTTATCAAGTAAATATTCTCCATGTGAGTTACAAAATGGAAATCACAAATACCACTGTATATTATGCAAATTACAAAAAGGCCTATCCCTATTTTTCAAACGGCTGCCTGTTCTTTAGGTGACACTAAGAATTTTTTTGAAAGGTACAGAAATGTGATTTCAAAGAAAGCTGTTCCTTTAAAACAGACGTTTTAAAGTATATTCCTTACTTGGTACAGCATGGTTCCATTTAAACCTTCAAATTAAGCCCTAGTGATAACCAGGCTGGTGGTACTTGGCCAGGGGAGGACAGAGCCTGTCACCTACAGCCTGTTCCACGGCCCCTTCTCATGGCCCATGAGCACAGCCCTCTGTGCTGGACTGCAAGCTGCCCTTAGCCTGGGCAGCAGCTTTCCTCTGCTCAGTGAAGTGCTGAACAACATTCCTTACGTTCAACATTTCAGGCAGGCCAAGGATGGAAATGCTACTTGTTTTTTTGTTTTCATAGATGACCTCTTCTGGGTATCTTTAATAACAATATATTTCCTATAATTTCTTTGGGTGTGACATATTATTGCTTGCTTATCTCAAAGAGTTTCATGGGGTTTCTTCTGAAATATAGACCAAAATTGCAACAGGTCTTGTAACAGGAAAACAACTGATTGCTCTGAAAGAGAATTTATATGAGGACATATCAAGGCAATCAGTAAGATCTCAAACTATAAAAAATAGTGCAATATTCTGCTAAAATCTGTGAAGCTGGGCAGACTTGGAATGATTTTTCTCTTTTTCTATTTGTCTTGGATGCTAAAATAGAATAGAAATGTATTATGAAAAGCTTTACAAGTGATCAAGCCTTCTGAACTGTCAGATTTCTATAATAAAATGCAACTCAAGATGAAGTTTTTCAGTACAGCTGTCATTTTCAAATACCAATACATTCTCTGTGATTATGTTTCACAGACCTGTATTTCATCTCTTGTAAATACAAATCCTTTCCTTCAACTAACAAAGGTGACTCCAGCGAAAATATTTTAAGTGTGCTTCCACCTCCTCCCTTTAATTATATGATTCAAACTGAAAATAAAGAGGGCTTTCAAAGGCTTATTTTTTAATAAATAGTCTCAAAGGAACAAAGAACCGTGGATTTACTCATAAGGTACAGTAGCTTCATGGCTGAGAGCAGAAGAGCACAAAGATTCACATTCTCTTGTTGCTTCAGCAGCTCTTTTCAAGATGTTTTCCATTTGACCTTTGCCACAAAGATGAGGTCTGTCCAGAATCTTTGAAAAAAGTAAAGGAAGGTCATGCAGAGATGTCTTAATATGAGCTTTGCACAAAGCTCTTTTCATGTCTACCTAAAAGCGGTGGACTATAGCAAATAAGTTGTGGACAGGACCACTCAAGCCCACATGGCCCGAAGGGACATCTTTTAGAGTGATCTTTTACCATCCTTTGTCAGTAATCTGCATAGATGCAGTCAATTGTCTAAAAGCTCTGTCCTTGTCTGGCAAATAAAGGATAGTGAATGTCTCAGTAGTCACATTCCTCTGCAGAAATGATGCAAATCAATTGCTCTAAATTTTTATCTCCTATTGTCTGAGATTCTAGAGGCTATTTTAGAGAAGCAGGGGAATTGCTAAATTTTAACAGTTCCAAAAAATTTAATCAAAATTATTTCATACTGACAATCAATAAGAAAAACTAAACTTGTCTACTAAATTGTGCTGATCTCTTTAATAGAGTTTCCTCTGATGTATGATTCTGGTTGAAAACTGTCTTTCTCTAAAAGGAAGTATATGGAAATAAGAAGTCTCACAGTCAAATTTTAGAGCTGTATTTCTCTTTGAGCAGGCTTGATGAAAGCATAAGAATAATAAATTGAAATGGTGTCTGAACTGAAAATAGGTTCAGAACAAGAATTTTCTTGCTTGTTTCTTAAATATTTTCTTGCCTTTCACTTTTAAATTACATGAAAATCTCACACATTCTAAAAAGTTTTCCAAATACTGGTGTTTTTTTTTGACAAAATAAACTGTGGAAAGGTTTCAGTTCCTGCCTGCAGAGTAATTGTATGTTGACTATGTGATCAAATTATCAAGTTTAACTGAAAGGAAGGTAAGAAGCTGCCCAGCCTGACAAAATGTCAGCTTAGCTGGAATGGAGGATGTGGGGGACCATTCAAATGGGCAAAGCTGATTAGAGTTACCAAACTACAGGGTAGAGGAGACTATAAAAGGTAAGATCTCTAATTAGCTGTTTGAGCCAGAGCTTCAAACTTTAGAGGTAGACTTGTGAACTGCATAAGAAAGGTTCTCAATAGGGGTTTTATTGTGGATTACAAAACTGGTGGCGAAACAAAGCAGGGAGAACAAGGAAGAATGACAGTTTTGGGGCACCTCCATCCTTCTCCTGTCATGTGTCATGCAGTCAGGTAAGAGAAAATTTTGGATTACAGTAGTTGACTTTATTTAAAGTCTGTCCAAGAAAAAACCCAGAATCCAGTCTGCAAAGGACTGGAATAGCAATAGGAAAGTACTAAAAGTTGTTACCAGATTCAGAGAAAAAGGGAATTAAATCCAGTAATAAGCACTGGTGAAGCTGCACCTTGAATACTTTGTTCAGTTTTTGGCATTTCACTGCAAGAAAAACATTGAAGGCCTGGAGTAAGTCCAGAGAAGGGAACAGAGCTGGGGAAGGCTCTTGAGCACAAGGGCAGCTAAGGGAGCTGGGGGTATTTAGCCTGGAAAAATGGAAACTCAGGGGGGAACTAATCATTCTCTTATCTAATCATTAACAACTACCTGAAAGAAGGGTGCAGCCAGGTGGGGGTCGTTCTCTTCTCCCAGGTAACAAGTGACAGCACAAGAGAAAATGGCCTCAAGTTGTGCCAGAGGAAGTTCAGTTTGGATATTAGGAAAAATTTCTTCACAGGAAGGATTACCAAACATTGGAATGTGTTGACCAGGGAAATGGTGGAGTCACCATGTCTGCAAGTGTTTAAAACACCTATAGATATGGTGCTTAGGGATATGATTTAGCGGTGGACTTGGCAGTGTTGGGTCAATGGTTGGACTTTATGATCTTAAAAGTATCCTCCAACCTAAATGATTCTGTGATCTATCATTCCATGATTGTATTTGCCTGTGGAAGATTTACAGAAAAGGCTTTATCATGTTCATTCTGTAAGGAACCATGTGTTTGATTTGGCCAAAACCAAAGACAGCCTGAATTCTGAGTATTTGGCCAATGCTACAAACATTGTTTTCCATGTACCAGTGTGTGTTTGAATAATTCAGTCTTCTAGTGAAAATTCCATAAGCATTACCTCCTGAATTAAGTTCTATGTTAATGATTCATTCATCATCATTATTGATTACTGTGGCTTTGGAATGGCAATGTTTAGGCTCATGTCTACTACTGCTAAGAAATTAATGCTATACATTATATAAATGTATGTGTACAAAGCTCCTAATGATTCTAAAGACATCTGCTATAATCACGTTGTATTCCTTGGTAACCAGCACTGTCCATCATTGACAGTTGTGCCATGAATTTGGTGGCAGCACAGCTGGGTCTTCCTATTAAAATCTAAGGTAGATTGATGAATGAGTTCAGCAGTAGACCAGCTATTCAATATCACAGAATAAGGAACAATATAATTTTCTGGGAGTAGCAGCAAGTTTAAGCACTCAGAAGCAGCTGATTCTAGATATGTTGTAGAAAATCTAGGCTTCATAGGAAAAGAATAAAATGTGGCTGGACAAGCCAACCTTTTCCCAGTCAGTGGTTTTGAAACAGGTAAATTAGACATTGTCTAGAAAGGCAGTCCAGATGAAACCAACACCAACACCTGCACTCCTTGGTTATATTGATGTTAAACCTATGTGTGTGCTTTCTATTTCCACAGTTCTGAATCTGCCTGGGATGGCAGCATCCCTGTATTCTGAGAAAGGCACATCCTGATCTGTTGTGTGCCTCTTGGACATCTCCCTGATTTGAAACAGAACCACTACCACCCCATGAAGCTTTTGAAAATAATTGAGGTCTGACCAAAAACATGCAGTGGTTTTATAAGAAATTCATTTTTTCCTCTTCCTTTTTCTATGGAAAAGTTCTGGCTCCCTGGTTTATGGAAAGGAAAATATGTTGAGAACAAGCGGTTTTCTTGGTGCTGCCTAATGATAACTCTTTAAAATCAAACTTTCCATTGAGACATAGCAAATTCCCAACTCTTAATCCTTGCCACCAGAAAAGTGGAGCATCACAGAGTTAACAGTAATATTTATAGTCTTTTAAGTCCACTTTGCATGATTCATTTTTATTTTTGCAATATTGAACAGAATACTACTGAAAAGAATCCCTAATGATATGTTTTTAAAGATGCTAACTGAATACATTATTACTGGTTTTGAAAAGAACAAAAAAATTGCACACTTACAACATAATGCTTTCTTTTCAATATTTTCTATGAAACACTGGGAAAGCCTTGCTTGTTTTGTAAGACATCCATGAGACAGAACTCTAAACCTTGGTTGTGGTTGTAATCAATGCCAACAGAATCTCCCATTAACATCATCATGTTTTTGTTTTTCTGTCCTTTATCTACATAAAAATAAACCAATAGCCACATAAAAAGCTCAAATTTTTGGTAACCAACTAATTTAAAATCTGGAGTGAATTTTAAAAAATGTTGCATGAAAAACATTCCTCATGAAAACCTCATATATGAGTTTAGAGATCAGAGTTCCTGTCAGTAATATCAATTAACTGATCTCGTTTTTTACTTTGTTGGTTGTTGATTTAGGCAAAGAAGCTACCATTACAAGGACAGCATGCTTTAATGAGTCTAACTGAAGGAAAAGATGCAACAGTGGTGGAATTGGTGTTAGAAATTATGTCAGAGAAGGATGAAAAGTAAAATAGAACTGTTGATGTTGAAAATACCTTGCAATTTTAGTAAGTATAAATATCAAATATCTCCCTGAAATTGAAGAATTTGGTAAATTAAATGTGATTAACTAGAAAAATTGAGAATTACTTTAAAGGTCCATGAAACACTTGAAGGCAACAAGCCAGCATCCAACCAAAAGAAGGTTGTCATCTGGCACTACTGCTGCCCATTCTTCAAAACAGAAAGCATTCCTGACTTCAGTGGGTCTGTTTTTCTAGCAGACAAAACAATTATTTTTGGAAGCTATGTTGTTCACACAAGTCATCTCTGGCTGACCTCCAGCTAAGCTTTTCAGTCAGGAGACTGATCATCCCAAACTTAGCTCCTTCTGGCTAATTCAAGTGAATTTAGCATTGGACTAAACTTTTAAAAAACTATTCCTTTGTCAGCTCATCCACATGAATTTGTTTTTGTGCTGGTATGTCAGGTACTATGAGCAGAAAGCGACACACGTGTTTGTGTGTTCTAAATAAAAGCCTTTTGTGGATGGTTCATTACATAAATGATCTTTCTGTTTGATTAGGGGGTGGCAGAGCAGAGCTCATGTTTGAAAGATCAGGAACATTTTCACAGGTCACTGACTCTGTGTGTTTGCAAGTGAGCAAGTCTGGTGCAGTGCGTGTATCCAAGAGAGGGAGGGCACACAGTGACAAAGCTAGTCCTGCTGGAGATTTCCATGGTGTTTGAATGTGAATTTGGTTTTATGCAGACATTTTCTGTTGGGTTATGTGTGCAGCTGTAAGACATAATGAGATGTGCAGCCTTCCTTTCACAGTTACAGGCAAGCTGCAAGTGTGGTTCAGCCCTTCCTCTGAAAAAGGACCTGGCCCAATATGAACCCTGAATATTGCAACAAAACACCCACTGAAAGAAGAGAGAGAAGACAGAATCCGTGCCAAGTAGGTATTCCAAGTACGGGAGGCTCATTTTGCAGAGCCTAATGAGGGCTGAGAAACGGTGCTTCTGGGATCTGTCCAGATTTCATGAATGAGCCATGGAGAGACTGATGAAGGCTAATAATAGTCTCAAATTCCTCACTTAAATTTGTGTTCATCGTAGACTTACAGTCGTTAGGAGAGCAGCAGCCTCTGCTCTGCAGCAGTGTCCCAGCCTCAGCCACTGTTGCTGTTGGCCACCATGTGCCATTAAAAATGTTTTTTTCACAAACATGACCCTTTAAAGTACTTTTGCTCTGACATTTTTTATGAAGGCATGTTTGAAAACTCACTTTATGGAAAAGTTTTCCTTACTCTGCAAAGCCTTTCTGATGGACAGTTTGTTAAATTAGCCCCACCTTAATTTATGAAAAGCAATCTGGAAAGACCAGGATATTGGCATTGCATGGGATAAGTGAGGGAAGGGCAAAATGTGCCTGGCATTCTGTTGCTTAGAACTAAAAGTCACAGTGACTGTAGTTGGGACATATCAGAGGTTTTATCAGAAAAGCCTTCTCTGAAGTCATAAGTCTTATTTATGTCAGGTGAACCCCCATATTCATCCAGGGAATTAAGTGTTGCTGTCACATGTCCTGGCTATTAGCTTCTGACAGTTTTTTGGCACATGTTTTAGCTTTGTGGGATTGATCCTGCACAGCTTAAATGAATGGAGACCTTGTGACTTGAAAGGGATGGAGGATCATTTCAGAGTCTGTAATATGAACTACGAGGGCGCTAAGTCCTTGTCAACCAGTTGTGGTTGCCTTAGATTTTTCAGAATTACTTGGGTACCTTGAAGAGCCTTCAATATCTCTGGCCCTTAATATCCCTATCATACATTTCCTCCCACCTGAGAACAGAATATCAGGAATCAGTTCTAAAAGTGCAAACATACACAAGTTGCAACACTGAAAATTATTTTCCAAAAGACTTAGCTCTTGGATGTAGATCAAGCGGGAGAAAGAATATGGAAAGAAAAGTAACTGGGAGGAAAAACTAAAAAAGTAAGGTATTTTCTCCTGTGTGCTATAGGCACATAACTTTTATTAATTTGCCTAGAGTATAACTCTTTTCTGACTTGATAATGACTCCAGTTCAGGTGGAATCTATAAATGGTTAATGGCAAGTTAGAGCAAATTATTCTTTTTGACTGCAAATTGCTCAAGTCTGCTGTGTGGAAAAAGAGGCCGATGATGAGTGCAGAACATGATTTTTGTAAAAGGGTTTTCTTTCAAACATCCCAACCAAGATGTTTATTAACAGGGAAATAATAGCAATTTTTTGCTAAAGTTTTGAAACTGAAGGGACCATCTATTTACCACATTCAGCTCTGGTTTGTCATTACACAGGACGATAACTTTCTCACCATTACAAAAAAAAAAGGAAAGAAATATGAGAGTGCTATCAAAGGGATAACAACACACATCTTGCTCTAGGGTTTGTGGCAGTAATTCATATGTATACCAACAGTGGCATGACATTAGGATGCTCTCTCAGATTTTTCCTTCTCGATTGAAAAACTAATTCAAGATTATAAGAACCCTTTTGGGCTCATAATTTGAAATTTTTTATTCTTATTAAGATTTTCTTTCAAAGCTGTTTCCCAAAGCTGTTCTTGGCAGGCTGGGGTGGATGTTTTTTTTTCCATTATCTGTCTTTATTCCTAAATTTTTACATTCTTGCTCTTTACCTTTTTCCATCTTCATGCTTTTGTTTCACTATCACCTTTTCATTCCCTGGACTCCTATTCCTAGTGTGTCCCAGTATGAACAAGGCTGTTCCTTGCAGCTCGACTGGTGTGCTCTGGGAGCTCTCCCAAGGTTTGGGTCAGAGAGCTGCAGAGGATTTGACTGGGATTTACTGAGCCTATGCAGAAGCTGCAGCCATAGGTCACAGCTTTAGGGCAGGCAGGAAAACAGAAAGAAGCTGGGAAGAGTTAATTCCTATTTCATCCAGAAGTATTGGAAAATTAATGTGGGTGGCCTGTGGTTTGGGTGGATTTGAGGTAATGTTTCCTCACCTTTCTTGTTACTCCTGTCTGTTCTGTGCTTCTAAACCTGTTTGACAATTGTCTTCCCCAGCTGTTTCCCCAAATTGGGAAACACTATTTGCCAACAAACACCCTGCTGTTTTTCTTCCTGCAATACTCTTATCAGTGGAAGTGAGCATTTTGTTGTGATAGAGGGCCATTAGTCAGGAAGATCTACTTTTATAAGAACAGGAGGCTGTACATGGTGTTGCGCAGCTGAACTGACGTAAATGGCACCACTCAATTTTCAGAATGAGAACTTGGGCAACACTGAGTGAAGCAATGTTTAATCCACTGAAATGCTTGGGCCTATCTCTTTACAATGCCTTTTAACACATTGGAGGGAGGTCTTATCCATGTAAACTGCTGCACACAGGGGAAGCTTCTGGCACCTGCTCAGAGAAGTCACTCCTGTAACTCCCCCACTACTAAAAAAATCTTGCCATGCAACCCCAATACACCATGGCATTTACACATGGGCCAACATCAATTCTCATTTTAAAATAGCCTATTTCCCCCTGTTTCAGTCCTACAGAGCAGATATTTGCTGCAGTTTAACCAGGTTTAATTTTAACTGAAAATCACTGGAATGGAAGAAGGGGAATTACCTTTCTTTTTCTTTTTTTTTTTTTTTTCCTCCAGTTAGTGAACTTAGAAATGCTTTGAGAAGAAAAGCAAGAAATAGAACAGGAAATTTGTTTGTGGCTTTCTTACCTGAACTATCCATAAGACTCTGAGGGTCACACCTGACTTGGAGTTATAGAAATGGCCATGGTTCAATGATGGTACTGTCTAAGAGCAAACCATGTGGCAAGGATTTAGTTTCCTCTTGACCTTTGATAACCTCCATTTGTGTCCAGCTGCATGCTAGGACTTCACATGCAGAACAACATTTGGTAGTAGATTTTGTCACAAAAAGGATGAAGGATGTATTGCTGCCTAAATCTGACACAGAGTTTGACTTTTAAGTGGTGGGTTGTGAATGAACAGTACCCACCTTGGGATGTACTTTTACTTGCACTCTCCTCCTTGTGGAAGAAATGTTTCTACAGAATCTGCAGTCTTCTGTGTTCAGGTAACCCCACAATTTATACCATTATAACTAATAGCTTTGGAAACATCTCCAGGCTGCATAAAGAGCTGACTCCTACAAGGGAGAGGAAAACTTTGATGGTTGTAGTTATATTTTCACTGTTTCAATAGGAAACTTTACTGTCTCTCATTTAATAGATTCACTTTGAATTTACTTCCTGCCCTTTAAAGATGGCCTATTCACTTCCCTGGACTTATTATTTCAGAAGCTTTCACTTAAGAAAGTTCTTTCTGTAAATTAATTAATCTGTAGTGCAGATTTATTCTTCAGCATGTCCACATTTGATATATACAGTATTTAAGTTTGTATTCACTTAGCAGAGCATTTACTCCATTATCATGTAATCATTTCCAGTCCAAATACAGAATCTAAAGATTAATGTACTATAAATTTCTCCTTGCAGAAGTTTTATTGCTATATTAGTTATTAAGTTATGTTTGCATTGATCTTCCAGATTAGGAACGGTAGATAAGAGAGTTGTTTATGTTTTAAATTAAAGTGAGTGTTTTACAGTCAGTTCAGACTGAAAGGCTAAAGATGATGGCACACACACTATATTTACAGCTGGTCAAATGATGCCAATCAAATTTGAAAAAATCAGGAAGAGTTTTGACATGGTTTTATGAACTGCCATGCTTTTCTTTTTTCCTTCATTTTCTGGGAAAGCGATAGATTTTTTTTTAAAGGCCACTAAATGCATGATTGGGAAAAAGTGGAAAAAATACTGTATCTATCTTCAAGTTTTTTTACTTCCCCAGAACAAAATGTTATCTCACACTTCCAATTCTTTTTCTGTTCAATGTGTCCTAAACTCCTTCATGTCAAGGAGACTAAGCAAAAAATAAGTAACTAAGGCAACCCTTAGCTCCTAGAGAAGCTTGATCACCTCCATGTGGAGCTGGCCAGTAGCTCAAAATGGAACATAAATACTTAACATCAGCTTAAGACAGGGTACAAGGGTGTTGAGGATTCACTAAGCCATAACTTCATTGTAACTGAAAAATCCATAGGGTCACTATTTTCCCTATGAGGCAGAATGTTCTTAACTGACACTCCCACTGGTATCTGCTCCATTTAAGTGTTGTTGTATTTGTTGTACTGTTGTGAGGAAAGTTGCTGAAATCTCAGTCTGATCTGTATGGAAGTCTCAGAGATTTTAGGGAAGAAAAGAAATTATTTTCTGTATTATTTTCTCTTGATATCCAAAATTTCTTTCCAGTTCCAGGAATATAATCTTGGACTGTAAGCCGAAATGTGTCATGTATTAATCTCTATATGCCATATTTACACACTGTATGATTATATGATACACATTATATGATGTGATACGTAGTTATTTGTTGGACAAAACCCACACTGTGTATATCAGATTTAAGAACATATCTGTAGCTCCAAAGGTTGTGTGCTTACATCTGTTTGCCCATATGGACAGTGGTAGTGCCTGTATGGGTAATCCTGAAAAGTGTTTTGCTTGTTTTCACTTCTCTTTTCCTTTCTCTGCTTTCTCTAATCTTTGACAAGTTACTACTCTGTTACTACCCTAACACTAATCCCCATTAAGAACAAGACAAAACAACAGCAACAAAAAAGCCATAAGCAAAGCTTTTGAAGAACATTGGTGTATATTATTTGGAAAAATGTGTATCATCTGTATTAAGATCTGTTATACAAGTTACATAGAGGTATAATATAAACATTTTATGAGAGATGCATGCAGTTTTCATTGTCCCAGCTAAATTTCTAGCCCTCTGAAATGCAACTCAAGCACAAGCATGTTGGGTTAGTCAAGAAGAGAAAATTTACATTCTCTGTTTCACTTCCTGAATGTCATTCCCATCCCTTTTTTCATCAGTTATTAAAATGCACAAAGCCGCTTCTGCCAGCCCACTTATCCCCTGCACTCTGAATCAGAGTATCCACAAAGAGTGTTTCCTCTGCACTTGGAGCTGTCACAGATGGACTGGAAGAGCTGCTTTCTGGTGATTCAGTGCAGCAGGGGACACATGCTCCAATGACAGTAGTGGTGCACAATTAACATCGGCTAAAAGAGCGCAAAGGAAATTGCAGCGCAGAGTGAAAAGCTGCAGAACCCTTAGCTGTAACTCACTCAGGGCTTTCCAATTCTCTTTGCAATAAGGCAAAAAGGCAAGTTAATAAAGCACTGAATATTTTTGTAAGGCAAACTAGTGGCATATTTTTATATAGACTTATGAAATATCAATAGACTAAGGCTGACTTCCATACAAAAAATGTTCCTAGAGAGAATTGGTGGAACTCAAATTATGAATTGTCTTGGGTTTGCCATTCTTTAGTAAAAATTTACAAAACACAACCTCAGTTTCCTTGATCATTTTAATACTTTAAAAAAGAAAAATGATCCCAACGGATCTTTACTGAGAAGGAGGTTTTACTGTGAGTCCCCCTGTACTGCCATGCTAATCAATAGTTATGAGTGATTGCTACAACTAATCCGTAAGATATAGGACTGAAGGATGGAGAGTTTTTCAAAATTTTGCTCTGCATCTCCCAGGATGGGAGCAGCCCTTCCACTTGGATATGATGGGCTTATTCCAATCAGTGCTGTTATTCCCTAATTCTATCTGGGCATGAAAACCACCACATTATCTGATGTGTGGTGCTGCTTCTCCTCCTCAGCCCTGAAACATCACTGTAACAGCCACGTGCTTGCCTGGTAAAATAAATAGCTCTAATGATCTCCCCAGCAGCCCCCACAGACTCTGGAACTCTTCTCCATTTTCAAGGTCACAACTCTGCTTGAGGTTAATAAATTCATGAATTAATAATACTAAGCACTTTTCATCCAGGAGTGTCAAAGGTGAGAAACCATTTTTAGTCCCATTTTTATCAAGGAGGAAATTGAGCTGTAGAAGTGACATGTACAAAATTATTTTGGAAGCCAATGGTAGATCCAGGAAAAGAACATAATTTTGTGCACTCAGCTTGCATTGTAGCCACTGCATCACAATGCTTCGTGGTGCCTTATTAAAGTTGAGATTTAAGTTCCACAAGAGTCAGGAAATTAAACTCTGCCACACAGTGTGTTCATTGTACATTTTTATTGGACATGGCCTATAGGTTACCTAGTGATCATCCTTCTGACAAAGGATAGTTTTCAGAGAACCTTACACTAGTAAGTGATGCATATTTCTTTGTTTGCTCTGTCTAATTTGTGTAATACCATAACTGCAAGCAAAACAACATACATTTTATTATTCTAATTTTCAGGACTGTACTAATCAGGGGCACTCTATTACTTTTCCTTTTTAAAAATTACTTATCAAATGCTTACAATAAAAATAAGTGTCTTAAACACTTTTCTGGGATAGTCCAGAAATTATTCAGCCACTTTGGAGCTCTCATGGAACATGAGTAGAGTAATGGGAAAGTATCCAGGATGAAGACCATCCCCTTCTGGAAGTGATCTCTTGTTATGCTTAGTTTTGACATTCCTTGAAAAAATGTTTTATTCAGCAAGGATGTTCTGTCTGTTCCTACCAGCCCCATTTCCCCAAAGGATCTCTTGACTGTCTATTATAATTCTTGTTCCACTCACAAAACACTTTCTTGAAATGAGCACTTCTAACAAGCACCTCTATTCATGTAAGCACTCCAGAAAATCCTCTAGATGGTTAAGAGGAGATGCTGAAGAAACACTCAGAACTGAGTAAAGCCTTTATCTGCCAGAAAATTTTGGGAGAGTTATTCTTGAGAAACACTGAATGCTCTGCCAGGCACGTCAGCTACTATTTAGCCATTTAACAAGTGAAATAGCTTCAGGTACAGTCCTGTGCAGAATATACAGATAATTCGTTAACCTGGGGGCTGAGACAGGTGGGCTGGTTATTTGACATGCTCTGGACAGGTCAGTTTTATTGTTAAAATCCTGAAATTGCTTCTAGAAATAAACTGTAATGTTATCTTGCATTTATAAAAACTGGTTTAAGCTTCAATTAAGTATTGATTTTTTAAAGAGTTTCTTTTCGCAAAAGGCAGCCATTATGTAATGCATGTTGCAGTAGCAGTGGTCCTACCTGTACTGATTTAATGACACGATTTTTTTTCCTAATCTTAAGCTTTTTTTTTCCTAATTTCAGCAATATTTTTACTGAAATGCTTCTGTGTTGTCTCTGCAGACTCAGACTGTACCATTTGTAAATTTCTTTTGAAAGAGAACTTAACGGAGGAATGACAGTTTGAAAAACACACTGTAATGGCAATATAGTGGCTGGAGAGCAGTGGCAGCGATATAGGCTAGAGGAATGAAAGGTGTTGTTTACCTGTGTAGCCGGTGCAGCACATTGACTGGCAGCTTCTCCACAGCCACCAGAGTACTCAGATCCTGAATATTTGATGCTCTGACCCTGTCTGTAGAAGAACTGGGTCAGCTTTGATTTTGCAGAAGCATTTTCAGTCCATACCACCTGTCAGTCCCTGGAGGACAGGCCTTGTCATTTGCTTAGAGTGGCACTTTCTGCCTTTTGGGTTTGAAAAATGAAATGCCATTTGGTTTGGCATTTAGAATTTCTACTGCTCTGTACATTTAAATCACAATTATTTCTGCATAGAAATACTTACCTTTCTACAAATAATTTCTTTTTTTCCTCCCCCTGCTTCTAAGGGCAGATGCTTCTAATTTCCTGTTAAAGATTCCAAATAATATAGTTTAGCAATGTGGCAATTTCCCATGTTAACAAACGGGACAATTACCACTAGAGGGCTTGAATAAGGGCCCAAATCTTACCTCTGTTACACCCTTTACAGCCTGGAGTAATTTAATGGAAAATACAGTTGCCGATTTTCCTTTAAATTTGAAAGACAGGATGACAGTTGTTCGTTTTTCTTTTAAATTAAATCGAAGTTCAGCTTAATACATCATGTAAGTGATTTGCTTCTTTAAAGTTCTGCTAAAAAGGAGACAGAAATTTTCTGAGATAGCTCTTGGAAAATTAAACCGTCTCTTAATTATGAAGACTAACCATTACTCTTTAAAGTCAGTTTGCAGCCTGGTCCTTTAAATGCCTTTAAGGTGACTGTGTTTAAGGACAGAATCTCCTGTGTGGCACTTGGCAGTGCTGAGCCGAGGGGACCCAGGGGCCGGGGTGCTCGTGTGCACCAGACTTCACCACGGTGCAAACACTAATCCAAAGCAACAAAATTTCTCTGGGGTCTAATGACTAAAATTCATTTAATAATACTTAGCACTTACCACTTTGGGTACATCTTCAAAGAGCTGAACTAATAGCAGCTAATTTAATCTTCAAACAAGCAGAGTGAGGAGCATTATCATTGTTGTTTAACTGGGGGCAGAGCAAAGGAATGGCACTGCAGAGAAACACAAACCAACACCTCCATCCAGCTGCTTTGTGCGTCACTAAGAGGAAAGGTTTTTAGTGGATTTAATTCTTATGGATATTTCAGGGTAGCTGCTGACTCTTCCCAAATCCTAAATAGCTATTATTTAAAAATCTAAGGGTAAAATCAAGGTTACAAGATGGAGCGGGGGAAAGGCAGGGAAAGAAAACAAAAGGAAAAAGTATGTTTCTATGGGCCTGGAAACACATTCCCTGTTACAGGAGATATATCAACTGTCAAGGAGGAGAGGTGCTTCTGCTCCTTCTCCCCAGAGCTGTGGATCTCAAGGGGCCCTTTTACCCCCATCTACGTTATTTTAAAAGGGCAACAAAGCCCGTTGAGCTGGGCACCTTCAGCAGCCTGCTCTGCCATGGGATTGCTTCTATGGGAATACCCTGAGGTGGCTTAGGGAGGTAAAACATAGTACTGTAAAGTGGGAAAAATGCCAGAAACAGAGAATAGTTTGAGGAGTAAACAGGGACATGGAAGGGCAACCTATAAAGGAACAGTGTAATTGTTTCTAAATAAAAGATGAGTTCTGGCTGGAGGCTTGATTTAATGAAGCCATTGACAAGTCTTTTTGTAAAAACTATCAAAAATCTAGAGATCTGGGCTCACAGAAAGAGGGGCTTGATGAATTTCTAAAGTTTGTATTCAGCCTTCTCTGCAGTCTGCAATAGGTATGAATTAATAGCCAGATTGAAAATCAGCAAACTCAGGGCTAATGCTCAGGTGCTCAGGTTTAAGTACACATCCAATAGCACCATCTTCAGAAAGGGACACAGTGAATAATTGGTTCTCTGCCATTGCAAATCCAAAACCAAGCATGGAAGCACAGACTTTAAGTACTTACGTGTGTGTGTCACGCACATATATTTATATGCATAAAATTAACACTAGTTTGAAGCAAACAATCCAGTTACAATCCAGTTCAAAATTACTAACACCTGGTTTTTCACAAACACACTTTTACATATTAATATGTTTAAGTGTCACTTTCTGCAGGAATTGCAATAATGCTTAGGTCAAGTGAGGCTGTTTGTTTAAGAATTTTAGTATTTTTAGGTATTTTACTTTTTAGCAAAGCCGCAGGGCACATGAAGGAAAAGATACTTTAAATTAGAGAATTAGAACTTTTTGCTTTAGGAATCGAAAAAACCCTTTTTTTATTTTTTAGTAATTTTATTATTAATATTATTATTCAAATATGAGGGTGGGTTTTTTTTAATGAATAGCTTATTGCCTAAATTTTTATACAGAAGAGAGCAACTATATTTCTTTACAATGCTGGGCATTTTGCCATGTTTTTCATACTCCAACACCTGGGCTCCAGCCCCCAGTCCTCCCTGGCAATGACTGGTCCAGTGGAGCAGCGATTCCTCCTGTCAGCCAAGTCAGTATATCTGCAATGTGTGTTGGTTGTTTCCTCTGTGCACCTCCTGCCACTGTTTCCTCTCACTTCAGAGCTTGCGGAGATTGAGATCCAGAGCGGTTACAGGATGTCCAGGTTAGGGCACATGATGATGAAGAGCACAAATCTCCTTCATCTCTTCCTCTTTTTTGATGATTTCACTGCATAAACAGTCCCTGCAATGCTCAAAATGCTGCACACCATTGTAACAGTATATTTTTTTTTAAGCTGGCTCATTTTCCTGGCCTTTTTCTTGTCATGGATCCAACTCAGGTGAAAATGAAAAATGATAAAATACAGCATTAGTCACTGCTTTGGAGGACAGGTACAGGGCAGAAATTCCGGGTGCCTTAGGCAGGTAAGTAGTAATAGGTTACCTGCCTAAGGCATTTGCTCAAAGAGCAGTGATAGTCCCTTCTATGACTGCAGAAAAAAATCTTGGAAGAGGAAGAGATGTAGCGTGATCACAGAGCGCTCAGAACGTATTCATTGCTCTGCTTTGTCTTTGTAAATCTTTCCAATGTTCAGCAGTACAGCTGTGCTGTAGCTGCTAGCTATTAGGGCTGCACACTGCTTTTCAAATTTACAGCTGTGTGCTTGTCATTTCCAGATGCAGTTTTACTAAGACAGTCACTCAGGAAACGTTGTGAGAAGCAGCAGGTTTCCAGTAAAACATGCCCATAAACACCACGGTTGCTGGCAAAATAAGACTTACACCCAGATGCTTTAGGAGAAAAACAGTCTATTCTTTGTTCACTTTTACCCTGAGGGTTCAGCTCAGCTCCATAAATATGTACAATGGAGCAGCCCATCCAGCTTGGCTGGTGGACGGGACACGCAATTCCCCATCTCAGACGCTTCTGCTATTTCTGTTGCATGGATCTGTTCAAGGATTCTATCTGAGGCAAATAAATCAGAAAGCTGTTTCAATCAAAACTCAAATCGTAGGCTATATGGTTATTTTGTTCTCAGCTCAGCTGTGGCTAGTTGAAAACTGGACTTCAGCTGAGAAATTCAAGAACCCAGAGAGTGAAATGCACAAAACTCCTGCTGTTTCTGAGTTATCCCAACAAAACCCATTCCCAGTTCCATCAGACTCTGGAAACAGCAGAGTGCAGCACAAAGATTGCAGAGATTTAATTGGCACCTGAAGAAGGATAAGCAAGGTAGGGAGCACGGGCTGCTCAGGCACTGCTGTCCTGCTGCTATTGGATGAAAGGACTAACCAGAATCGGGGATTTTTTGTACGCTGCATTTTGCAAATTAAGATTATAACTGTGACTGGTAACAATCACATGACAGCTTTTTCTCATTTGTTTCTCCCAGCTTTTCTTAAGTAAAAGATCTTCCTCAATCAGTTTCCACTTAGGTGGCAAGCAGCTTCCGTCTCATGGAAGACTGGGAAAAGTGTGTATCTGCGTTGATATTTGCCCCCTGGTAATGAGGGGAAGGGTTTGTAGTCTGCTTAAACTCAGATGGGAGCCAGGTGCCCACCAAGCTTCTCTATCACTCCCCTCCTCAGCTGGACAGTGGAGAGAAAATATAACAGAATTCTCCTGGGCTGAGATAAGGACTGGGAGATATCCCTCACCAGTTACCATCATGGTAACTCAGGAAAAAATTAATTGAATTTTTTACCAATCAAATCAGAGTAGGATATATATAATCATATAACACCTTCCCTCCAAACCTCCCAGGTTAACTTTACTTCCCATTTTCTCTGCCTCCTCCCTGGCAGTGATGCAGGGGGATGGGAATGGAGGTTTTGGTCAGTTCACCACACATTGTTTCTTCCACTGCTCCCTCCTCAGCGGGAGGACTTCTCACACACTTCCCCTGCTCCAGCATGGGGTCTCTTCCATGGGAGAGCGTTCTCCATGAACTTCTCCAACAAAAGGCCATCCCACAGGCTAAAGTTCTTCATGAACTGCTCCACTGTGGGTCCCTTCCATAGGGTGCAGTCTTTAGGAACAGAATGCTCCGCTGTGGGTCTCCCACAGGATCACAGGTCCTGCAAGCAAAACTGATCCAGAGTGTTGACCCCATGGAGTCACAGCCTGTTAGGGCATCACCCTGCTCCAGTGTGGGCTCCTCCACAGGCTGCAGGTGGATCTCTGCTCCCCATGGACCTCCAAGGGCTGCAGAAGCACAGCTGCCTCTCCATGGGCTGCACCTCGGACTGCCTGGACAACCTCCTGGCCCTCCTTCAGCACTGACCTGGGGATCTGCAGGACTTTTGCTCTCCCACATCCTCACTCCTCTCCCCAGGTGCAGCTGTGCAGTTTTTTTCCTCTTTAATACATTATCCCAGAGGTGCTGCCACTGTCTCTGACAGGCTCAGCCTTGGCCAGCAGTGGATCTGTCTTGTGTTCTTTTAGACACAGGGGAAGCTTCTGGCACCTCCTCAGAGAAGTCACCCCTGTGTCTCCCCTGCTCCCCAGACCTTGCCATGCAAACCCAATACAACAGCGTAGCATAAACAGAGCACTTTATCTTTCTCTCTCATCTCTCTGATGGAGCAGGGCATTTATTTTTCTGGCAAGTGTTGTGTTTTCTTTTTAGCCTGTGTACCCCCTCTGTAGCATAGAAATCATTTCCTTATAGCTGTTTTTACAGTGCAGGGTAAAAGTTGATGTATTCATTACCAAGGCTCCCCAGGCATTTTTTTGTGCAATTTATAGAGATGTACTGGATGAAAGATATCCACTGCCAACTTGTCAGCCCAAGCATGGGACTGTGCAGTCCCACTCAGCAAGTGCGTTGTCTCGTGATTCCTGCCGGCTCTCCAGTGGCTTTGGAAAAAAGCAGAGGAGACTTGAGAGCCAAAACAATAGTGACAAATTGAAATGTAGAAGCTGTACTTCAGAGCATGTCCTGCCCCTGCACACATGGTGCAGACTGATCTCTACCCCTCGAGATCCTCTCTTATTTTGTAGAATGCTTCATTTCAGAAGACACACAAGGCAAAGAAGCAGCTCCTTCTCTTTGCTGTGCAGCTAATTAAAATGTAGGACATGGTACTAACAACACATCAATAATGCTGTAATATACAAATTTTGCACCTACTACACGTTGACCAGAGCTGACACTTCTTGTAGGAGAAAAACATGTATTACCCTGAGGATTAAAAGAAGAAAATGTTGACATAAACTGCTTAGAATTGTGAGCTGAGAAAGTTATTCCTAGCCATTGTCAGATTCTTTTCCTAAAGGATGACGAGCCTCATCACAAATGGAAATCTCTACTGCTTTAGTAGCTTTGTTTGTGATCTGGCTTCTTTCACTCCTTCTGCATGGAAATGCTCCCCCTATGAATGTTTTTACTTCTTTCACACTATTTTTTCAGGTGTGCCTTGAGATTGGCAATCCAGTGCATAAAATACCAAACTCTGGAAATTTCAAAAATAGGATTTTTTTGCAGTCTATAATAGAAAAACATTTATTTATGAATTTTAATAAAAATTTTGCAGGGTTTTAAGATTGTCTTTCTCATTTCTTCCTTTCTTTCTGTGTCTTTCAACTTTTTTTGCCAATGGACACTGAGTTTCATGCTAGTAAATCTTCATTGCACTTCCATCTCAATTTTAGATTTCAATTTTATTTTTTATTCCCCTTTTCTTTTCTCTTTCTTTTTTCTTATTAGTAAAGTTAAGTCCAAACCTGTGATTTCTTTAGAATATTTATTTATTTTTGGAAGTTTTCATTCCTCTATACAGCTTCAACAGCTATAAATCAAGAGATTTTAATCTAGTCTCACACTGGTTTTTGTCACGTCTCTTGTCCCATTACTGTCCAGTGAGTATCCCGGCAAGAGCATTCCTTGGCCCGGTAACACTTCTCACCTTTTGTACCAACTGTTAATTTTCTCCAAGGTGTTGTGGTCTAGCATAGCTTTGGCAATGAGGTCCTTCACAGATAGGAGCAGTTGTGAGCTGGGCTCTGGATGTTCCTGGGTGTTAAAGCAGCTTCAGGCTCCCTCAGTTTCTGTGACCTGGCTGGTACAGCTTCAGCGCAAGCAAACCACACCCTGAGACACATGCAATAGAGAAAAAGGTAAAGAAATTGAATTAATTGAAAAACATAATTAATGCAAACAAGAAGAAGAATTGCCAGAATTGCCTGCTTGTACTGAGCAAGAAGTTTCATTCTATCAACAGAGAGTGCATCCAGGTCAAAGTTAAAAATAATAAGATAAGTGCTTACTTTGAGTGAGTGTGAATAGCAAGGAAAAGGTATTAGCAAAGATTCTCTGGAACCATCTTTCAAGGTAGACCAAGTTCTGAACCTCTGTGTATACTGTAGAGTTAGATGATACAGGGTCAACAGGATGCCTTTTGAATCATTAATTGAGGTGTATGCTTAAAGTTGATTAGGCAGCTAAAACTCAGTGAGAGAAAGGTGATTCTTTGCCTCTTGTTTGCTGTTTTCAGGAATTGTGTTGATTGCATCATGCAGGCAGGAAAGGGTGAAGCACAGTGGTTAGGTCACCTTAATGAGGGCAAATGAAATGTGTTTCTTTCAAAGAGATGGAGAACCTTTTTAATTAGACATTTGTGGAACGCTATTATTCTTTTATATGTTATTTTTATTGTGGTTGTTTTCCCAGGAATCTTCATTTAACAGAGGGATGTTTTATGTGGTGTGTTCTGGTGTTGTGCATGGAGGCAGATGTTTTTATTTTTTGATTTTTCTTCTCAGGATCAAGGAGTATATATAACATATATAGTACTTTTAGACACACCATTTTTGTCACTCAAAAGTAACAGAAATAGCAGCTTTTCATATATACCATTTCCCACAAAGTAGATGAAACATGACTTCTGGGGGATCTGTTTGGTTGTGCTTTGTAGTTTTACATGTCTGCACTCTGCAGTAAAAAGTTCTATGAAAATTCCTTTATCATTACTTTAATAGATGAACCTTTCTCATAGAAAAATGTCCAAAAAAAAAAGTCTCCAGATGGCAGCCTACTGTCTCCATGTATCCACTATATTTTGAAAGTAAATTAGAAAATTCGGGAATTTTGTAAAGATTTTGAAAATTTTTCTCATCCTTGAATTTTTGGTGTGAAAAAATCTAGACTAGAGCTGGAAAGAAACCCTGAAGGGATTTAACCTGAAGACCAAATGCTTGATCACTACAGATCCCTTCCCATCTTCTGGAAAGAGCAACTTCCTAAAGATGCTCCCTGGGGGATGTATGTGGATGTTTGAAAGGAGAGGAATAAGAAACAAGGCAAGCAAGCAGGCATCTACCTCTGCATTTGATGATGATTTAATAAGAACAAATTTATGTGTTTAACAAATGTTATGCTTCATCAGGGCTTCATGTTCAGATGCTAGGAAGACGTCTGGATGAGACAGTTGGAGTTTCCATTCCAGCTTCTGGAGCTGGATTTCTAAACCTTTTCTTTCAAAGCAGAACTGCCATGGAGGAGCTAATGCCCTTATTTAATATAATAACGCTGTGATTAATATATCCTGTCAGTGTGTGGGAAACCTGAATTCAATTTCCTCGTGTGCCTGAGGGATTTGAACTCCAGACCACACAAAGTGACCTGATCAGCAAGCTACACTATTTTGTGGGTGCAGAAGACTCTCTTCATACTTTCTAAGTCATCCAAACAACACGCAAAGCCATCTGAAGGAAGGCTGATTGCTCTGCTATCTGGTAGTTGGTGTTCAGAAAACACAGGGCACTGAACACAGCTTCTATTCTCTGAGCAGTGCCTCTATCAGGAGCTGGCTATCCAAGGTGCCTGTTCCAGCCCTGTGCTTATGGACTGTGAGCCAGTGGGTATTTTCTGAGAATTTGAATATGGGCTCTGCAGATCCAGCATATGAATGTGTACCCAGGCACTAATCCCACACAAGTGTGTCAAGCTTCTCCCTGCTGTCTGAAAACATCCAGAAGCTTTGGGGAGCAGGACATCCCAAACATCTGAAAGGATGAGGCAACCACGGGTTACAAATTTGGTGAGGGCACAGGAATCAGTCCACAGCTTTTTGTAGGTTCAAGGCAAGAACCTCTCTCAGCTGAAGAAAAGGCTGAAATTTCTTAATCAGGTTAGTGAGTTTGCAGGGCAATACCATGCTTTCTGATTACATTGGGTATGGTTGCCTACAATTCCAACTCACAGTTATAACTGTTACATTTTATTGTCCCCTTGGTTATTTTCATTCCCAGTGCCACTACAGCTCTGAAACCAATTGTGGACGTGTGTAGGTCAAGGGGAAGGAAAATTAAGGGTCATCTTAAGTTTATACAGTGGTGCTTTTTCATTTTCTATAAAACTAACTACATTTAGGCTCCCTGTCGGGTAAGCCTTTTTTCCCTTGTCTGTTATTTTCAAAGAAGAGAGTGCATATGACAGTCTGAGAATAGCACCAGCCTGAACACAGATGGTAGGGATTACACCACACTGAGCCTTGACCTTCAAAAGCTCACCGTTCCTTTTCAAGGTTTCTCTTCTTTGACAGGTGTACTGGCTTTTGTCAATTACTTTCATTAATGCATTTTTTTCATTATGATCAATTACCTGTGGTTTAGATTGTGTCTCAAAATTACAGCAAGGCAGGTTCCAAACTGGAAAGCTGAAACTGTTTTCCATATTTTTCCCCTTTCTGTTGCCCCAAAGTACCCTGAAGCACTCAGAGATTTAACTCATAATGGAGAAATATCACCCAGTTCCTGCTCATTTCCATTAAGCACTTGGTCTGTGAGATTCTGGCTGAAGCACAAGGCTAAACCTCACAGATCAGGTTTGCAGGGGACTGTATTTAAAAGATACTATTTTCTGAGATGTTGCAAATTATTAAAAAAATTAATATGGGAACAGAAGTTAAGCACTGACTTTATAACGTGGAAGGAAAGTTTTCACAGGCCAGATAGAGCCCTTCTGTAACGTGTTGGTACCAGAGTGTAAATATCAAATGGAAATCAGCTATTTCAGGCCAAGGTAATTGAAGTAAATGGTATGCACTGGTACAGATGAAAACAGGATTCAGCCTTTTCTTTCTCAGAGATACTGGCAAGCTGGTCAGAAATCCAAATGCTTATTGCCAACCTCATGCCTTGAACAGCCAGAGCCATGGCAGTCCATGCAGGACCTGGCTGCTGATGTAAGAACAGATTCTCTTGGGAGTTTGGTTTTCCTCTGCTGTTTTGGGACTAGCTGAAAATGCCATAAATGGTTCTTCTTAACATCACAGAGTGACGTCTGTGACTGTAAGAGTGGTGGGAATCAATGACCAGTCAGGAGGACAGTGCAAGTTTCTCCCACTGTTCAGCATCTCACCAAAAAGTGTGGTTTGAATTTATTTCCGACAGAAGGTCAAATTTTTCTGGTAACAGTCTACTTGTTCCAAACCCAAAGCTATCTTTTCAGGACATATATAATGAGGAATCAGATCATACCTGCCAGTTTATGGCATTAAGGCAAAATGAGACTCTCTGTCCCCTCAGGTGTCTCACGTGGCCTCCTGGCTCTCTGAAGCTAGAACGAGGGGCAGAAAGGCTGGGCTGGGTTTGACCTGCCTGCGCATTTTGCCCTTTATTCACACAGGAGAGCATCAGAGCTGCAAAAAGACTACACATAGTGTGGCCTGGCTCCTCTCGCCCAAATGACTGTGGATGGGTTCTCAACGGCAAGAGAGATGAAGGGAAGGATTGAAATGTTTTTCTGGCTCAGTGCCTCCTTTCACACAGTGCTGAAACTGGAGGGATGATCTAGTCCCAAACCAAACCTTAAAAGGTGCTAACATACAGGACAGCCAGAGGGATAGAAACTCCTCATCGTTCACAAGGGAGATAAGCAATTAATGCTCATTAATGTTAATAAGAGTTACTGTGTAAATCCTCTGTTTCCTGGACCAAGTAAAAGAAAGTCTAAAACCATAATAAATCTGTCTCAAATTTAGTAATATTTATTCCAACTACAGTATAATCACAAGAATAACATTGTGGTGCTGTAAAACATGTTGAAATATAGTGTTACATCATCACTGCTATTTGTTACTATAATTTTATCCAATAAATTATGGTGCAATCCATGTCTTGGGATTAAAACGACAGATTTAATGTGGCATTTTTAGTCTGCATAATGCTCGTGGTTCAGGACAATAAGAGTTTTTATCTAAAGTAAATAGGTGATAAAAAAAGCCACATGAGACTGGCTTTCATTTTAAAACTTCATTAAAAAGGGATTTGTCATTATCACTAAATATGAGAGGAAAAAAAATCAAAACCTGAAATGCTCCATAAATTGACTCCATTTTTACCACATGACTTCTAATTTGAAATTTACTTTACAAACAAATGGTACTAATTTCCCATAAAAATCTCAATCACATTCAAAATGAGCTATTCACTTTGAAAGCCACGAGCTACCTAAAAGCTAAAGACAATTACAGAGTAGGGGTTTTTTTTGTATCAACACTGAAATGAAAATGATTTTCAGACTCCTCAGATTCCAGTAAATGCAACTTAGATCCCTCATGAGTACTCTGCAGTGAATAATGGAGAAACTAAGCCAAATATATGCAGGATTCTGGGTTTTTTTGGTTGGTTGGTTGATTTTTTGTGGGTTTTTTTTGACAAATAATAGGAGAGTAGTAACATACAATACATTCCAGAAACTGAGGTATCTAGAAATAATTTGCTCAGGTGGAATCTTCCTAAAATTGAATACAGTACCTACACTGTGCCTTATCTTCAGGTTTAGCAGTTGTTTTAGCAGTAACAGGAAGCATTTATTTTAAACAAAAAGGTTTTGGAAAAGAGGGGATAACATTAATTTCTTCTATATATACCATTACACATTAAAACCCTGGAAATAATTTCATCACTGAAGTGATGCATCTGAGGCTGCACAAACCCTATTTTGCATCTTTCCTTTACATGAAAATCACTCCAGAAAGAGTCAGCCTTTATTTGTATGAGGTGCTTGCAGACACTCAGGAAAACCTGACCAGTGGCTACTCAGGTTAGAGAATACAACAAAACGCTCTCATCCAGAGGGTCTCTGAGGAATGGTCTGGTTCAGTGAAAGTTCCTGACATGGATTCTGGGTATTTATGGGTTATTCCATTCCTCAGCAGAAGAGCCTCTGTCAAAACACTGTAGCAAGAAATTGCAGTAATACAATGATACAAATGAAAGTAGTTCCTTAATAATAATTTTTTCACACTTTTTATCAGTGAATTCTCACAGAGTACTATTATAGGTGGTAAAAAATTATCTGAGATAGATAATCTTTCTGTTGTGGGCTTGTGCTTATGAAATCTGGTTATTAATGATACTCTGTAGAACAAAACCCTGCAGTAAATAAAAAATAAAATATAAAAAGACAAAAAGCTTTAAATGATGTAAAATTACTTATCAGAAATATTATAATTCACTGCTGAAAGTGTACCTAAATTGAAAATGTGTTTCATAAACTGCCCCACTCCAAAAAAGTTTGTGAAAAGTTTTTAACAAAATATTTTTTCTTTGTGATATGTACTTTTATTTTATTAAAAACCTGGGACTTTTTCTCTGATTTTTTTTTTTCAAAGAGAAACATTCTATATGACTAGTTAATATTTTATGATTATGTTCTGAAATCACCATTTTCCTTGCTGATTTGAGCTTAAATTTGGAAAATCCCTTGGGCATCTGTTTATTGTCACCATGAAAAATATGGGAAAAAGAGGAATACAGAACACACGTCAGTGGACTACACCAAATGTTTGCTTAATGCTAAGCTTGTGCTTAAATTATTCTGATATGAGCCTGAGATTAATTCCAGCAGAAAACTAAACAATCACCAATTAAAAATGTGAATAAATTATGTTGTTTATCAGATCAGATCAGATTGAGATGAGCATGAGTATCTCTGAAAGGTACATTCTACATGAAGTTGTAGGAGTAAAATTTGGACAAGAGTTTAGAACTACTCTACTTAGTTGGAGAGCAATTAATTCAGGTCCAAAATGGAAATTTATCAAAAGCTTAGGTTCAGGTCATATTTATAAGCACTCAACAAGAATGTACAGATCTTAAGATCTGCCTAAATGTGCTATTGCTGTGTGAAATTATCCCAAAACTTGGTGCATACTTTGTTCTTTAAGTCAATGCTTTGTTCTTTAATTGGAAAGGTCTTAAACATATAATATGTCAAATTAAAGTAAAATAATCTGTTATTTTTCATATTAATTACATAATTACATTACACCACTATAAAATTGCTTCCAGTCTAATTATGTCTAGGCAGAGATTACTGGTAATTAATATAACAAATAATTTTGACTACAACTAGCAGTAATTGCTTTCTTGAAGACTTTTCTAAAACCTTTGAGTAATTTTCTTACTTCTACATACAGTACTGCAACAATTCTTTAGCACTTAGCAATTAATTACCTAAAGAAATCAGTAATTAATTGGTACATGGAATTGCATATTTGAAACAGAACGAGAAGAGGGGATACATTTGTTTTTGGAAGTGTTGGTGAATGGCTCCCTTGGTTAATGGCTCCACACTGGTGAGTGTAAGAGGCTCGGGGTGCACACACATGCACTGATGGCTGGGAGCAGG
>NW_008237174.1:5347843-5423881 GCF_000691975.1 Corvus brachyrhynchos | reverse complement strand
ACAAGAAATTCCTGATTCACTTGAAAGATGATCAATGCTGTGAAATAATTTGGGGACCTCTGATATACTATATTATCTCAGGGCATGGCACACTAAAATACGAGCCTGCAAATGTCTGGCATTCAAAAGCCCATCTACTACCATGTTTTATACCCATCTTATCAGTAAATCTCTTTCTAAAAAGATACATGATCTAAAATTTAAAAGTAAAATTTAATTTCCTCTCCTTACCAAATACTGTCCCTCAGTACCAGGCTCATGTTTCAAGATCCATTTCACTAAGGAATCATTTTCATCTTCTGTACTCTGTGAGGCCTCTTTATGTCAGATATTTATCCATGTTTTATGTTTTTGTCTGACCTTATCTTCCCCCTAAGGCTGAGATAGCAATTGCTGCTGCTGCCACTCGTGTCTATCCATTCCCTAAAGTCTTTGTGACCTATTAATCAAGGTGGGAAAAATTTCACAACACTGGGAAAGAAGGACTTCTTAAAGTAAGGAAAAATTAGGTAAAATAAATTAATTTCAGGAATCATGAATCTCTCTCTGAAATTAAATTTCTGGTGCTCTGTAATAGATGTACAAGACAATAGCATGAGTTAATACATCTCTAACAAAGCACACAAGCCTCTTTCTCCAGCTCGTCAGCTTGGAATCATCCACAGATGTTTATAAAGTGAACTAAAGTCTGTTTTTTCTTTCTTTTTCTCTAAAATTTAAGTTTTATGGTTTTGTAACACCACTGACTTTACTGGACATGTGGATGTTTCAAAAAAGCTTTATTTTGGAAGCTTTGGATTTTGAGCTCCCAAACTTAAGCCAGTATTTATATTTTTATTGTTAATATTATTAATAAGCTAAACAAAATCTAAAATGGAACTCAAGTTTCTCAATAAACAATAGAATCAGAAAATCAAAATGTTCTTTTCCAAATATCCTACAAATTTTGAGAAAAATACCCAGGTTTTAAAAGAGTAAAACTCATAACCCTCTTTCACTTTGTTGTTCTATTAATGTAATAAGCCAAAAATATCCTCTATACTAAAAAGAATAAATATATTCTGCATCCAAGCCTAAAGGTTTAATGTGGAGATACTGTATTCCTGTGGAAACTGGATCCATGTTATAATGAGTATGATTCCAGAAAGCGTTCCTCAAGCTGTTACTTGCAGGCTTGAGTTTAAGAAAAAACCTTCTTTGGGAATTTATTATTGCATTGCTCATAAAACATCATCCCATAGTTTTATTTCACTGGCTTGTGACATACAAAAATCAGACAAGGATTAGCTGACTGTAATGCCAAATATATGAGAACAATCCCTTTGTACCTGACAGCAAATTGCAAACAGCAGCTCTGATTCTATGAGTTCATATTTCACAAGTGCTGAAATATTCAACAATTTATTAAGAGTTGATACTTATTTTTTTCTCTGATAGAAAATGCAGTGTTCCTCCAAATATTTGAAGTGATATCAAGAGGTCTGTGTTCTGAAAAGAGAAATCTTGGGAATTTCGAAGTGGCCTTGTTAAATTAATAAACACCAGTAATGAACTAATGAAAGCCCTACAGTTCTGATAGACATGCACATATCAACATTCATACACCCACCAATGTCTTGCAGTCTATATTTTAGCACTCAGTGCAGGAATACTTGATGCTTTGTACTCACAGCAATGTTTGGAAGAGGTTCTTAAAAACTTCATAGCATCTTTTACCTTGTGGTTTGTGCAAGAGGGTTTTGCACAGGGTGAAAAATACTGTACAGTTTAAGGAAAGGTAATACAATTAAATCCATTGCAATGATTTACAGGATAATCTAGTAATCTAGAAGTCATATATTTTATATGTAAAGGTAATAAACAATAAAATTGTGATGAGAAGCAGCTTCAATTCTAGCATTTGCTCATACTCTGAGCTGAAGAAAAGTAACATCTTTTCCCCCAAAAAGGAAAGATATTTCACAAAACCAGAAATTATTAATTTTGATTTATTCTTCTTTCATTTTTAAGAAAATGGGTGTTGCTGTAATAGACAAAGAACAGGAAAGAGGGGGCTCTTTTGTGAATATCAGCACAAGGTATGCAAAAATTTGTCATATATGTAAAGATTTGGCAGAGAATTATGCAAATATGTGGAGGATTCTATTCCTTTTTTGATGAAGTCATATGGCTGCCCATGCACCAGGCTTCACAGAGAGTCCTTGCAAAAAACATGCAAAGGCAGAAACACTTTAGTTCTGTTCATGCTATCAAAATGTAGTGGAGTTGAACCCTTCAGGAAAGAGTCCTGACAGCTTCCAGGGCCACACTGCAAGCAGTGCAATACTGCTGAACACAGCTGATAAGCCACATCAGAAGCCTCCCTGGCAATATTGCTTTTCTGGGGAGATTCTGCTTCGTGTATGCTCGCTATCTTACAACACCCGCACCTTGTGCTCAGGTGAAAAGAGGGAATTTGTTTCTGAGGGAGGAAAGATGTACACTGTGTTTTCAGTCAGAGACTGGGTTATAAATCTTTCCACTAGTACAGATGCACGTAATGGGATGCACAAACAATGTAATATGGGAACTTTTCTTAATTTGGCATTTATTTACTCATAAATTCCACTGAACAGGACTGCAGAAACATTTGAAGGATTTTTTAATGAAGCAATGTATTATTGCAGTACCTTTTCTTCTTTTGTTTCATGTAGTTTAGCAAAAAACTGTTTAAGGACTGCTTTAGAAAGAGAAATGAAATGTTAGAAGTTGAAATGAAGCCAAAGTGTGCCCTTGCTTACAGGCCTCACTGTCACATGAAGATTACCAGGCACCTGTTGTCATAAGATGTATGCATTCATTGTGTTTATTTTGGTTTTGATACCAGAGGCAAAAATGCTGCTTCATTTTATAATAAGTCGGGAAATTTGTTCACACAGTTTAAATGTGAGTGTTGCAATGGGTGACCTGCTGTGTTCTTCTCAACTCCCAGATGCTTACATTCATGGATAGGTGGATATCTCTTCCTCCTTTATCTGAAGAGGAGAATTACATAAGAAATCCATCTTGTTTTAAGGAGTTAACTGGAGGGAATATTGCATTCTCCTTGTCCTGCTAGATCCATTGTCATTAGTTAGAGCAGGTAAGCAGATGTGCAGTTTTCATAAATGCAGGACAACATGTGTAAAGGGAAATACAGACAGGACTATTCCATTCTTATTAATTTGCATGCACGTTAGGCTTGTCCAAACACATTAGGTGTAATCGTCTCCCTTCCCAAAGATCTCTGAAGCATAGTGGGGTAGACCATAAGGTCAGGAGAAGAGGGAATTGCCACAGCAGCTGTCATCGAGCAAGTGACTCAGCTGAAAAGTTCGCAAGGGCCTCTTTCCTTCTCTAACAGCCCTCTAGAAAGTGCAGCCCTCAGCTCCACGCTGATTGCTGGTCCTGGTGAGCTACAAACATTGCTTGGGTGTGATTAAACTTTTGCACTGAGCAATGGCTGAACATAAGGCCAGACTCCTTGGCTGGTGTATTTCTGCTCAGCAGGACCAGGACTATTTTGAATGGCTGCTGACCTGACACCAGGCATTCCATAGCACAGAGCAAAGGATCATTCTTTGGGGCAAATCCAGAACAGTTATAACACAGCTTTTGGGCTCAGTCTGACTTTGCACCTGTGTCAAAGCAATTAAATTTAGGCCAATTGTGGTGTTTAAAAAAGGATCACATCTGGGTAGCCACAATAAATTAAATGGCAAAGCAAATTGCAATCAAGTCTCAGGTGTAGAGAAAAGGTTCTTATGTTCCTTTAGGTACTATTTTGAAAAGGGAGGTATCAATACAAGTTTTTAGAATGGAATGTCAGAAACACCATGTAACCATACAGTAATGGAAATATTTAGTCAGATGAAGTTAGTTTGGCATTAGAAATTTGACTGGTTTCTTGAATTCCAGTTTTTCCACATTCAGGACAATGTGTTTCTAGTGACCAAAGGCCTCTGTAAACCTTTCCCTTGAGAATCCTGGCACTGCTGTCCCTTGATCCATATTAGTCATTTGGATTAGCTCTATTTCAGCTGCTTTATAGGCCAACATTTCAGTGTTCGAAAGGTCTTGAAATGAACTGGTGCACAAGTGAAGCCCTCTAGTCTACAGGGATGATGGAGAATGCCTGGGAAGGAAAAACCCTATGGTCAATAATTACAGCCTAGGGAGGGTAGGTCCAGTTCACCAAACCACTGGGGAAAGGGATTGTTTAAGGAAAGCAGCAACATTGGCTCTCGTATTAATTTGTATTAACATTACCAACTTCAGCAGCAGAAATCACTATCTAGGCTGATAAGCAATTAAGAGATGAGTCCTGAATATATATGTAATTCACTAGACAGGATTATTTTTTCAGTGAGACACGCTCAGCCAGGAGGGTTTAGATGCTGACAGCACCGTAGTTGGGTTTGTACTTTTTTCCCTTTAATTTCCCCCCCCACTCCTGATCTTTGTTTGCTTTGCTTTGCTGCTTTTCCCTTTCTTTTGGAAGTCCAGAGGTTGAGTAATGTCTGTGTGTTCTCTCATTGAAGACTAACAGGATACAGATGATTCCTTTTATTTGTTTGTTTCTCATCAAAACCCCCCACAATTATCTCTCTGGATCACAGACTAATCATTAATTGTAAAATCTCTGTATCAGGAGTATTCTAGACTTTTTAGACATGTCACCTGTTTGATTTCATAAATACACATCTGGGAAAGGCTTGTTTTCACTCTGGCAACCTTCTCTTGTCCCAAGATCAGTAGGGACTTCTGTTTTAAAACACACATAATTTACTATTATTTTATAGTTTCTTGCTTACATGCTTTTATCAAATGTTTCACAATATTTGGTATTTCTCCTCAAGTCCCATTTCCTTGGGTAATGTGATTATGTGAGACTCTTGGGTGTCATTTAAGAAAAATTAATTTCTTTCTCTTTTAGCTTAACAGAAAAGTGTAAAAACATGAACCAAGTGCATTCTAAAAGCTGGAAAGCCAAAGGCAATCCAAAAGAACACACAGTTTATAATTTTTAAAAATAAGCTTCTTTACATGTAATATTCATATATTTGGAAGGATGAGACCATGTCCTTCCTGGGACAGTCAGTTCAACATGGCTGTTACATGGACACGGCTATGGAGTCTTGCAGTGTATATATGCAGAAATAGATTTTGAATTAACAGATGGTGGCCTTTCATGTTTGTCTGTTTTCTTAGCTTCCTGTATAAAAATCAGTTATTTCTGTTTGTTGAGGGAAATGATGCAGTTTCTTTGCAATTGTAAAATTAAAATCCCTAAAAGCAGTGATGAGCTTTTTACAGTATTAGCAAACGCTTTCTAAATTCTGAGATACTAAGATGGCAGGCAATCAATCAAAATTAGCAATTAAATTAACATAATTTTTTAAAGTTTCTTTAAATTCATAAGGGAAATAATAATGAGTATTCACTAATAACTTTTCATATTCCTGATTTATCTGTCCTTGAAAGGACATCTGCCTTTTCAAGGCAGATAAGGCCTACGTACAGACTTTTCCTCACCTATGCATAATAAATATGATGAAAATAGGATGAAAATAGCCCTCTCCTGAGTCCCGTGGACTACTTTAGTAGCAGATATTTTGGATTGAATCTGGAGGCAGTGTCCTCAAATAAGTACAGATATCAGATTGAGATAACCAGGATGCAATAATTAATTTCAGAAAAAAAAAAAAGGCTCATTTCAATTCCTTTGTAAAGTGCCAAAGCATCAATTCAAATTATTTGTGGTTTATTTCAGTAATATATGAAGGTAGCCAAATATTCAGTTTCATAACCATGTCAAAGTGCAGACTTTAGTCCTAACTTAAACCATCATGGCCATCTGCAATAAAAATCATTCTCACTTTGCTTTGCAAAACCATTGTTAAGCTTGTAGACTAAACATTCAACCACTGCAAGCAGTCAGCAGCTTTATTACTTCTCCTGCCGCTGCAGAGGCATCCTGGATTCAATTTGTCTAAATACATCAAAGTATTTTAATTTTGAAATACCCCAAGCATTTTGGAAAGTTTAAAGGCTATTTGTCTTCTGAAATGTTTGAATGTAAACTCAAATGAAAATCATCTTGATGATTTTTTTCCAGTTTAAATGACTGTCACATTCCTGTTCTGAGAAGCCCCTGAAGCTCCAATATACAGTTTCCCCCTCCTTTTTTTCCCCCAAGTAATTATAAGTGAGCCAGTTTTAAGTTACGTGGTCATATTGGCTTCCTTCATTCTGAGACTCCTCTATTTCTGTAGAGTTCAACGAATTAAACACTTACTAAGCCATCAGCTTGTCTCAACTTCTCTTCAAGCCTTTTTTTTTTTCTCCCTTTCATTAACACTAGATTGCAAACAAATACACAGTCAATTGACCCATCAGGATAAGACTACATGTAGCTGGTTCTGGGCTAAAAATGACAGGAATGTCTGAGCTGGCTGAACAGTATTCAGCAAACACAAAACTAGGCAACAAATGGGTATCTGGCCAAACAGCCACAAAATAATTTTATCTGAAAATACATTAACTACTTTGAAATATATGAAAAATCATACAAATTTAGTAAAATATTTGGTATTTTGGCCATTAATTCACTGACATTTTTACTTGCTTTTTTTGAAGTTTCAAAACTTATACATACATATGCATAACCAGAAGTTTATTTTGGTCATTATATGTAGTATTAAGTCAATGCCTAGACAGACTTCCTGATAGCACCTTTATCTATTTAAAATTCCTCTAAAGTAATAAAATCCTCGTGGTTACAGGCATAAGTTTTTGCAACCAAGTGTGTTATTTGGATATTAGAAATATATATGCATTCAGCTTATAAAATCATTGGGCTGAAAAGGCCTTGTGAGTTCAGCTCAGTCCTTTCCCCATGCCCAGGACAGAATCACCTGAACTTGTGTCATTCCTACCAATGTTACTCCTACCACATGTTTGTCAAAAAAGAGATGTTGGCAGGATCAGGGCATCCCCACTAAAACTGTCTGTCCCAGTGAGTCCCTCTATCTAAATTGGAATTTTTTTCTCCTAACCTGAATTCTTAATGTAAGCCTGTTATTTTTGTTATTTTTTATTATTTATTTGTTATTAATTAACAACATAAATAACAAGTTATATGCTTCCTTTTTCCAGTATCTTTATTTGTACTTGAAGCCCATTGTTACACTTCATGTCATCCCTTTCCTCTATATTGTCAGTCCCCTGCTTGACCAGTCATTATTTGCAGATCATGGGTTACAGCACTTGGTTTGAACTCACTGTTCTCCTCTGGATGCCAGTTTTTAGACTCTCTCTACTGTGCCTGTCTCTCTTGGATGCGTCACCCAGAGCTGAAGCTCCAGGGAAAGGACACAGGGATCCCTCTGCAGATTACACAGACTGGCTTGTGCTTGGTGCTCTTTGTCTTACAAGGGATGCCAGAGCAGTATAGATAATTCTGCAACCTACAGTCATTTAAACAACTGGAAATTCCTAAATATGTCAGTCCTAATTAGAGACAAAGGACCTGATTCATTGGGAAATCCACACTTCTGTCTTGTATGCCTTAGAATGAAAACTTCTATAAACATGAAGTCCCACTTGTGTAAATTTTGTTGTTGATACTGTTGGTTTTTAAAAAGAAAAGAACAAGGTATTTAAAATTGCTGTGCCATTTTCCCTCCTGGGCTGGTAACCTGTATGGCTGCAGATTCTTTCAGTCTCACAATATTAGTTACCACAAAATTACACAGTTGTGAGAAGAAAAATGTGTCACAGTAAGTTAAAGGATGTTTAAATATAGTTCTTATTTTATAACTTGGGCACTATATTCCCATTTTCAAACTGCCAATGAACCACTGGGAATTTTCTTTTACTTGCTGATCCTCCTTAAGGCCTCTATGAATAGCAGAGAAAACAACTTCACTGCAATAAAAGCAGGGGGTAGTTTTCCTTTTTTAAAATTGAGGCATTGGGTAAAATAAAGGTCATTGCAACAACCTTTGAAAGAACAGAAAGAGTAATTTTCCCCCCTTTTGCTTTTTTACTGGTTTTCAATGCAATGTGAAAAATCATTTTTAAGTTTGCCCATCTGTTTTACATAAAACCTCAGCTGACCTTACACAAAGTGAAACAAATGCAGAAAAAGCTTTGCTGTTGGGCTCTTGCCAGTAGGAGGGAGCAAAAAGAAAAGAATATGTAAAGTTAGATCCTACTCTGGTGTAAATTAGCCCAGTTCCAGTGCAGACTTAGATTGATTTATACCAGCAGAGGCCAAGGCTTGTATTTCTTATAAAAGCCAGACTTGTTAGACCCAGCCCTGCTACCATTGAAATCACCTAGAGCTTTGCTATTTATTTTTGGGGGGAGAAGGACCCTCAGCAAAGGAGCCAGTTTGGTGCAGATAAACAGGACACATCCAGCCATGCAGTGGATGTGGCATTCAGCAGCTTGAGGAGAAAGGTTTCAGTGTGAGAAACAGATTGTGGAAGGTGTGAGGTGGGGCTTGAGCTGCACCCTAACTTTGTACAGCTGCTGTACCCACTGAAGTAGAGCATATCTCCAGGCTCAGGAGATGCTCTGATACCAGACTTGAGGCAAAGATATGCTCACACACCGTGGTGGGGCTCCTGTCCTGCTGCTTTTCTCCTGTTAGCCTAACCTGGCTCATGCAGTGTTATCATATGGAACAAAAATGGATCCTGAGGCAGAGTGTGCCAGGTGCGGAATTAGGCAAAGCATGCAGAAGCAGAGCACACCAGGAGAAAAACACCATCTTTAAATCCTGACACATCTTACCCTGTACTTCTGTAATGCTTCTGTTAATATGTCTGAGGGGGAGCCATGCCCATTTTAACAACACTCCTATCTAATATGATTAATGAGTATAAAGTAAGGTTCAAGCTTTTAATTAAAAAGGCAATCATAAGTTACTGAACAGTGAAGGTCTAGCTAAGTTTCTCAGAAGTAGGTTATTTAATAGAATGAGATGGCCCAAAGAGGCAATGGGCCAAAAATCTCTCCTCAGTCATATTTTGTTTTCAGGTACTGACTTTGATTTATAGCAGAGAGTAGAACTGGATCTATACAGAAATGAGCACATATATATGTGTATTTCAGTGTGCACATATGGTGATGCCTAAATTTAAAGATTGCCTAAACTTTCCATTAATAGCCACTTTTTCCTGTTGCTTGTTAAGTTCCCATACTTCTCAGAATGAAAATGCTTTGTAGGATAACTGCCACAATTTAAACATTTTCTTGTGTGCAAAAAAACCTCTCAGAAATGTTTTGACAAGGTCAAGAAAAGACTTTAGGATAGACTCTCTATAGGCTCTAAACTTCTAAATGAGTTTCAACATTTGGATTGAAAGTGGTTGCTGTGTACTTATCAGAGATCTGCCTCTTTTTTCTTTCTTATTGAAAATAGTCCAAATATGACCATGTCATGGATTTCAGTTCACCCATGTCTAATAAAAACTTGACAGAGTTTGACATATTCTGTAATTTTATCATTTTATGTTTCAATTAACTTAAAATGAAATTTACAATATAGCTTATTTCATACATTTATCTCTGGCCTCTGAACACAGTATCCTCTGTCTACGTTTACAAGGATGAAATAAGATGGAATATTTGCAATGAATTACCAGGGGTTTTTTAGGGAAAAAAAAATTTACTTAAATAATTTACATTCTCAAATACAAATAACATACTATAAGGCATAAGAATACAATTATTTTACCTGAATGAATTGTCCATCAAATACAATGTCTTATTGACCAAGAGTGTCAAGAAATGTGAGCAAAATACCCAAGCATTAATTTTATTCTAGAGAAGCTTAATTTTGGGGGCAATTAGTATCTGTCTTCTCAGTGCACCTGCAGGTTTTATATTCTTATCCATTTCTATTCTATCTAAAATAACTGTATTAATCACCAAAAAGGTAAAACAACTGACATCAAATGCCTTCCACTTTGTTTAGAATTATAAAACTAATGTGTAAATGAATCAACACTGAGTGGAATGGTCAGCCTTCTCTTTTTTTGTGTGTTTTATGGTACTATTTAAAGTGGGTAAAAATCACTAATTTCCATATTGAAAACACTGAAGTAATCAGAAAACAGTGGGCTGGAGGAGGAGAACACATGGCAAGAGTTAAGAGTAGAAATCGCTCACATTTAAGGACATTTTTCATATATGAACACACTTTCCCAGAAATGTTTATGTCAAGCAAAGAAATTATTCACCTAGAAAAAAAGTCACATATGGTAGAAGCAATATATCTATATCTATATCTATCTATATCATCTGTATCTATATCTATATCTATATAAACTATATCTATTTATACCTATATCTATATATCCCCTTCCTATACAGAAGGAGAAAATGCAGAGGGTTTTTGTCACCTACCAGCTTTTGGGAGCCTTTTCTGACCATTTTACACTTGCTCACCTAATTCAGCCAGAGGTTTTTGGTTCTCTTAGCAAAAGAAGTAAACATTTGAGACAAGAAATGTTTTCTAGAACCACAGAATGGTCAGCCTGTCTTTCTAACCTGCCTGAGGCGGGCAACCTTCACAGCTGGGCCTTTTTTCAGGCACGTCTAATGCTGTGTGCCAGCAGGCTTCCAAAGGCATTCCAGCTTCTCTCCCAAATTAGAGGATGAGCCTATAAAAGCTGCCTGTAGCAATAGTTACAGGGCCAGAAACAGCAAATTGCTGACCGGCCGGGGAAAGCTGTTCCTCAAATGGACAAAGCTGTTCTGGGGTAGCTGCTGCCCCACTGAGGGGCAGGGATTGTTGTCTCCTGCTAAATTTGTCCTCCAGTGTGAGCTGGGATTTACAGTTTGCTCCAGCCTTTGTGTGAGCTGATGCAGCTCTGACCAGATGATTCCCTAGGAAAGGATTCCTGCCGGGCCGTTCTGGCTGGCGGCCAAGCCCTGCTCCTCTGGGTGTCTGTCTGTCTGAAGTCTTTGGGAATGGCTCTTGCTACTCACCCTCAGCATCTTGTCCCAGATATTCCTCCTGTGCTCCAGAGTGCTTTTGTGGTTTGGGGTGAGAGGAGGCAGAAAACATAAAAAACCAGCAGCTCTGGAACTGCTCTCTAAGAGCATTTAGGTATTTGATAGTACTTATTTGAACCATTGCTTGCTATCTGTTCTTTTTTTCCCCATAAAAATAACAAATAACCAGAGTGATGAATTGTGTTCCTGAATTATTACATAGGACCTCCAGGTATGCTAAAGTTTTGGTTATAGTATTTCAGAAAATAGCATTTCAGAAAATACCATTTGGAGGATACTTGTTCCCCTCTTAGACTGATTCAGGTCTCTGAATTGACAAAGCATTTGCCAATCATTCTTGGCAGCATTTTGACACTCTCTTTTGTTGTTGTTGTTGCTGTTTTAAAGGAAAGTTAGAGATCTCATCAAATAAAATTTATTTAACTTAGATGATGCACAAGCTACTCCACCTCTGCAATCACAAAGAGGAAAAACCATACCCAAAGAAAATGCATTGCATAATTGCTCTGTATCTCATCACCTCCACAATCTTTTTCTTTGTTCCCAATTCACTAATGGGGTACAAGAACAACAACATGTTGCAATTTCACAGCCAGTCTCAGCTTATTCAGCTGTAGTAGGTAGAGTTTTTTTTTTCTTTTTCCTATTCAATTCTAATCCACCTGCTTGGAAAAACATAGTTTAATACACCTTTAGCAGAATACCTCTAGGCTGTGTCAGTAGGATTCGTGATCAAGTCACCCTGAGTGACTCCTCTCTCAAAGTATTTGGTCTGTCTTGTATCATCTGTTGCATTAGTGCTTCCCTGGTTCTTCTGGACAATTAAATTTGCTAAACCAATTGAATTCTCCTATAAATATGTGAGTAATCAAACTCTTAAGGAAGGATTGTTCCAAGTGTAGCAGATCTTGCAGCAGATACCAAAATACAGACACATTTCACAGAAATGGAAAATACTGCACTAAATCAGACTGTTGTGCACATATTTGGTCACTGAATGAAACATTACATACTGACAGATATTCCCTGGCAGTTCTCAGGTAAAGGTAATTCACAGATTCCATCATTGGCTGAACTCGAAAATTCTTTAAGCATCATATGAATATATAAAAAAAGTAAATAATGACAATAGTTCTCCTGCTATTTTTGTTCATCTTTCTGATGGGGAGCTGAGAATACTTCCTGAGTAGCTTTGATCTTAGCTGCAAAATTTGGATCTCTGGAATACAGACAGCAAATAGCTGACTGCTGAAGTATGCAGATGAGTTGAATCCCTGTGGTCTCTACAGGTGTCCCTGTGAGGCAGATGAATCTGACTGAAGGTAAAATAATAGAAAAATCGAAAACCTAGTGTAAATTAAAGAGATTTCTATTTGTTGAACCAAGATTTGCTTAAACCGCAAGTTTCAGTGCTTTAAAAGCATGCTGACATGGAACAAGGTGCTATTTTTTTAAGAGCTGTAGGGCATTCTTCCAGTCATTTGAGGAGAATGCACTACATGTTCTAAAAAAGAATACTGTATCCATTCTTGTAATGCAGGTTCATTAAGCATCAGATTGATTTATTGTATTGTTTCCTTTATAAATTATTTTCATTATGTTTTATCACAGTACATGACTACTGCCCTAAGGGAATATGCAGGAATGAGCTGAATGGCAAGTGTAATAGACTGTTTTAATTAAAATAGTGTAATGCATATTTCAGTGCTATTAACAAAAACAAAATTGATTTTATTTTCTGGGTAATTGAATATATTAAGGCCAAGGTGCTGCTTTTCTATTGTTTAACCCTCTGAGTTCAACTTCATTTGATGCTTTGAGCAGGAATTCCTGGAGAAGAAGAAAACATAAACAAGAATTTCAACAGTGAAAACCCTTGATCGTTTCCAGTGTCTTTGAGGGAGCTCCAGACAGTGAGGACACCAATCCACAACAGAGAAAAGCACATTATTACTCTACGCTTTTTAACCTGATGTTCTGTGGAGACAGCAGTCACTTGCCACCATAATTCCATTAGTTAATGAGCACTTCAGGAATTTGTCCATCATAAGAAAAACCCTTTAAAATTACAGTCAATCAATGACACCTATTCTTCTAAGTGGCTTTCTTTTCCCCTTTTTCTTTTGATTTATATTGGGTATGAGTCTTTTTTATTTCCTTTACCCTCCAGATACCGAAAGTTTACCTTTTAGCAAGAAGATGCATTGTGCCAGACGGTGACAGACATGGGCAAAAGAGGTTAATGACTTCTGAGCAGAGAATTCAGATAAAGACAACCAACCAACCTAGAAAATGAACAGAGAGATGGGTTACATGACCCATCTGTCCTTGAAAAGAACCATTTTGCCTAAAAATTTTTGTCTACCAAACCCTAATTACCAGAACGTCCCCCCCTTTCACCAATGGAATTTTCACTGGAAACTGCTACTTTGCAATAAATATTATAAAGGGTGTTTCTGAATCAGCTATTATGGTCCCCTGGATTTTTATCACTTGTCAGGATAGAATGTTGTATCATCAGTTCTGAGGTGTCTCTTCTTATAGCGGAGACACTGTGGATATGGAAGATCTTATCTCCCATTTTATGGGGTGAAAAATTGTGGTTTTAAAAGTAAATACTAAATGTGCCAGGAGCTGGTTCACCATTTGTAAAGACTGCCCTATTTCCCAGGGGTATGCAACTTGCTAAAAAGGAATGGTATTGTGAAATTAAGAAATAGTATCTGTAATTTTAGCTATGTCTTTTTAAAGGAAAAACCAAACCAAACCCACTCCAACCATCCTGAAGCAGTATCAACTATGGTAATGTCTGTCTGGGATATATATATAATTTAGGAATAAATCAAATGGCTGAACTGAAAGATAAGTCAGAAATTCAAAATAAAGCAAAGCCAGACAGCACGAAAAGAGTTACTGCTGCTCCATTCAGTTACTCTGGGGATACCCAGACAACACTAATCATTGTAGTAGTCTGAAGCTCTTCACTATAAATCCTATACCCTTTAAAATAAAATATGGGTATCTTCTTTTCCCTATCAAAGATTTTCTGTTGGAACTCATTTACTCAACAAGAGCCTTTTACAAATGATGGTCCTGCTTTTACAACAGAAGAAGGCCATAATTAAACTGGTGAGTCATCACTCCACTGGGTTTCACAGGAAATCCCTTATTACTTTAAAGCACCTGCTGTAGCTCTTCGACTCATTTCCCAGAGAAGAGTTGCAGTTACAGATTGATTCCAAATAGTTCCCATAAAAGAATAGACCAGTGAACTGGTTTTACATAAATTTCAGTCTTTATAGTTTCTCTTCCTCTGCAATTAATGAGATCTGGCTGAATCCCCAGTTACTTCTGGGTCGTGATTTATAAAGCACAAGTCAAGATTCAGACTTTTTGAAAATGATTTCCCACATTTTCATGTTATTAGCTCATTTCTAACAGTGCATTTCTCCATGTTTCTTCTTCTTGGAACTGGTCACCTTTAATCTGTTACAAGATGTTTTTAATTATTAACAGGAATACGTTGAACTCTACTGAAAAGTATTTAAATACTACAACATGACAAAATTACATGTACATTGTCTATTTCTCTATTTTGTTAAATGGCTATTAACTATTTAATTTTTCAATATTCAATATTGAATTCAATCAATGCATTTAAAAAATCTAAACCATAACATTCTAAGATCAGCATATTATATATTGTAGATACTAGCATTAAATAGACAAAAAATAATTGCGTGCTCATCTGCTGTATAAAATTTTAAAGAGAAAAGATATGTATAAGCCAAGAGAAATCAAAGCATTAAGTTTAGATTCAGTAATTAGATTACGTCAGAACAAAACAGAAAATTTCATTCTGAAATATGCCCAAATATTCCAAATATATCAGAAGTTTTGGAAACTATTTTTAAGTGCTGCTCTAAATGAATTATAATGATCAAATAATCCTAAGCAAACTGTGATAATTTAGGCAGATAAAAATTATTTCAGAATAAGGAAACTAATATTTTCATAGATAAGAATATTATAGAACCAGGATTCAGACAGTTTAGCTTTGGAAGAAGAAACAAGTCTTCATTATTCATGACCAAACATAGTTTGTATCCTCATTTAGATTGCAGTATTTTTGCTCAATACAAATGTTCTGTAATAAAAAAATAAGGTCCAGACTTTAAAGCAATTGTTTAGAAAATAACATGTTCTTACTGTGCCAACAAATGCAAGTAAAAAAGGAATCAAATGAGTTTCATGAAAAGAGATAAGTTTAGAATTAACAGAAATCTAAAATGCAAGTAACTGCCAGGGCTAACGAACTACATTTAAAAAATGCAGGGTTAAAGACAGTTTTTATTTAGAGTATAACATTTCACTGCAGTTTGGAAGTAAAATAGAAGGGCTGTTTTTTAAAGGAAAAACATCAAATAGTTTCACTCAAACATATGGTCAGGGAGTTAAACTTTTGCACTTTTTTTAGGTGACCCATGTTTGCAAAACACAAAAGATAATTCAGTTTGTTCAGAAACTCACTCAAACCTTTCTGGGTCAAATCTTCACCTTCGTCGGGGAACATTCCCATTGAAGTCAACCTTTAGCACTTTCTCTTCTCAAGCATCCAGCTCTGGTGTATTCTGTGAGGAAAAAAGATCCTCAGATGTCTGTCTGCAGTGTGTTCTGTGGAGAACTGCTGCAAGGAATAAGAATGGTAGCAAATACACTGAGCATCCTGGGTTGCTTTAGCAAGCTCACAGCTTCCATCACCACTGAAAAAGGAATTACAATTTGCTCAGGAGTAGACAGCCTTTAATGTTGTGCTTCACCAGAAGTGATATGACAAAAATGCATATTTACCTTTGACTTTTTTATTTGAACTCTTACACTCTTGTCATTTATCTTTTGTTTACATTTTTACATGTCAGTCTTGAAAATCATTGTCCATTTACAAAGTTCATGTAGGAGTAACCCCACTAGTCACTGTCACCCAGGAAGAATGTGGACAGTGACCAGCAGAAAATAGATGCTATCAGGTATCTCTTCAAGACTTTTCAGCGTCATTAGAGGGCAAAGTCTTCAAGACTCAGGTAATAATTTTTTATTCAAACCTGTATTTGCACAAGTCACTCAGTGCCCAGCACAGTGGATGTCACTCCTTTTGGAATCCCTGTTATCATGATACATTATATTTCTATCACAAAGACCTGCAATCAAGGATTAATAATGTAACCATTAAAGTTTCTCCTACTAAAGTTTCTCCTACATTTTCTACTAATCTGTGCCTGAACCTTGTCCTGACTTTCTGTCCTTAGAAGTCAGCCAGCCTCGCTTCTCTCAAGGCAAAATGTCTGGCAAACAGAAACTCTCTGCTGCTCTCAGACAAGATACTAATGTAACTTAATTTTCCATAAATAGCTCCTGCATCATCTAAGTTCAGCTATTCCTGTCTGCTAATACTGTCTGCACACACTGACTTGCTCATATAGAGCTTCTCTGAAGTCCAATCCACTCCAGCCAAATATGATTTTTCAGGCTGAGATTTATGCAGCAGCTTTGGCTCTGAACCAGAGCTGGAACTGGACAGCTGGAACAAGAATTATCTGGCAGCAGATTCAAATATAAGTGCTGTGGAAACCTGTAAGATTTTTCTCTATCAAATGCACACAGAACTGAAAAATAATCACAATAAACCATCTTTCTTGAACTGAATAAAAAATACTGATTTTTTTTAATAGTCTTGTGAGTCAGTCAAGGGTGAAAATTCTTGTCCTCCAGCTCTTGTTTTTTAAGGAGTGTGAATTCCAAACTTGTCTATACCATTATGGAGCAGACCCTCATGAAATTAGCGCATTAAAATGAATTTACCCAATGTTTTGGTAATCCAGTATACCTCTGACACTTAATGTAGTGATATTTATGAAGGAAATTAGGTCATAGAGACATCCTAAGACCTTGTGTTACATTTTAACAGTAGGATCAATTTAAAATCTTAGGCAATGAGTCTAGAAAAGACTTGGAGGATTCATCTCTAGGCTACAGTCAGGCCAACCCTGCGGATGTGTGACATTCTCAGTATTTCAGACACATTTGTCTAACCTCTTCTCAAAGTAATGGTGGTCTCATAACCACCTTTTCAGTGCAGTTGAATATCAGTTAGCCTTTCAGATGAAATATTTTCCCAGGCTGGCCTGTATCTTATACATTGAACTGTTATTATTTTTATCTCATTTCCAGTACAGAGAAAAAGGTATTCTCCATTGAGGCCAACTGCTGTGCATGTACATGTATCGTTCTGACTGTCCATTCTGTTAGAGAAACCCAAATCTTTCACTCTTGCATCTGTTCATTTTTTTCACTTTGCTTTGAAATCTCTCTCTTTCTTCGCATTTCCTTTCAATATTCCCAAAAGACAGTTGTTCTCCTGGTCAAGGAATCAGAATCAGGCCAGAGCCTGTATCAAAACACCTTTGCACAATTCATTTAATGTCTGGAAGTAGTTCTAAAAAAAATAGATGCGAGGTATAATGAAGAGAAAAAGAAGTAAGAAATAAAATATTTCACTCCTTTCTTCCTCAAACAAGGTATATTCCTTTTTAACTGGGATGAAAGATAATTCTGAGTATCTCTTAATCACTTCTTTCAATGTCTTTAGATCTTTTACCATTGTTGTGATACTTCCACCCCTATTTTGGGTGTGTATCCCTGTAGCCACATCAGGAATGGGAGGGATTCAGGGAGTTTCTGAGTGGTGGGGATGGTGCTGTGACAAATACTTCCCTGAAGAGCCGAAGCATTCAGGGAAGAAATGATGTGTAAATTTGTCCACTCTGCGTTATCCTGGCTATTGGTTATCTCGCTGCTTTCAAGAAATACAGTCCAACAATTCAGACAGATTATTCTAATGCATAGACAAAAAAAATTATGCAACTTCAGGAATATGAACCATAAGGTTGATTCCTCATCCAGTCTAGAAATTCATATATAAATACATAATTAACTAATATTTAGTTGATTAAATAAATTCTTGGTGGTGTAAGGTACAGAGTAAATTATTTATTTATCTATACATTTAAAATAACTCTGTTTTGTCTGATTAGGTTGTCAGAAAAAGCAATTTGTACTGTCCTTAATGCCCTAATGCAATTTCTAAAAAAAGCTTTCTCTTCTTCTTTTTTTTTGTTTGTTTTTTCTTGTTGCTGTTTGTTTGTTTGTGTTTTTTGTTTTGCATATTGTACAATTTATATAGCTATAATTTATATATATTTTTGGACTGTGGTGGAACAGGTAACTATTTCACAACTGAAGAAAAAGCAGGATGTATTTAATGATGGAAAGGTGTGTCTCAGCAATGTATTATCTAGAGGTTTGGAAAAGGGATTCAATTTAAATGAAATGACAGAAAGCAAATCTGTCAACATATCTGTGCTCTGGTGCTTCTCTGAGTCATGAAACTCCCAAGTTGAAAAGAAAAGTTACAAATGAGACACCAAGAAAAAAACCCAAACAGTTCTTTTAAAGATGCAAATTAAAATTTTACTCCTTGACAAAATGTGATTAATTGCACATAGATTACTGCTCACCATAATACAAGGCAATTATCTCTATTGTGTCCAATCCCAGGAAAGTAGCACAGGGAGAGAATTGTGCTTCAGATTACGCCCACTCCTTCTGTATTTAATGTACAAATATATGAAAACAATTACACACAAATAACTTATTAAATATTACTGAATGCAATAAAATATAACCCAAGATAAGATACCAGGGGTGTGAAGGAATTTGATGAAGAGGCAAGTACCTGTATCTGCAACTAATTCCCATTTGTTTGGGAGCCCAATGTGACGTGACATGATTCCTAACAGCACTTGCTTTGTTTCCTCCATTGTCTCAGCTTGACCTTCAGCAGATTAACGTGGCATCACTCTAAAAAAGCTGAAGGAATGTAAAGAGGGGTTGCATGTGTACATTAGAGTAAGATAATGTATTGTGCAGGGATTAAAAGTAATAAATTGTGCTTGAGGGTATTTACATGATGTTTTATCACTTCTTGCAAGGCTGGAGCATTCAGAGATTTTAATTCTTTTGTTTTGGACCATAAAATTACAAAGAATATGAATTTCATCTGAGGATAACCTAGTTTGTGCTAATTCACCTTCAGAAATAGGCAAGTTAGCCAGAAGTCATTAGAAGACAGAAGTCCCAGTCTTAGACCACCTTACTTGTGGACAGACCCCTCTGAGAAGTGAGAAAAACACAGTGGAAATTACTTTCTTGATGTTCCTCCTGGTTTTGCCTGGAAGTTGTTTTGTACTCATACAAATGAACACATTATTTCATTCCCACCTTACCCCCATCTTTCTGTGACTTCTGGCAGTAAATGTGTCTCATGTTTATGTACCAGATTCTTATAAATGTACACATAGATCATGTAAAATAGAGTCTTCATAGGAATGGCATGAAACCAGAAAGGATCTGTTTTCCCTTCACTGCTGTGATGTGTTCAGAGCTGGCTGCTTTATAGCAAAATATTACCAGGCATCCATTTTATCTCTTGTAAAGTAATTTGAGTATACACAGGTACTTTACATGTACAGCATTGTAATGAGATTTTTTTTTTTAAAGCACTCCCTGTCAGAGTCAGCACAGGAAAACTCAAACAATCTGAAAATCTTGTGTCTTTAGGAAGAAATGTTTTAACACACCAACATGGACACGTGATGTTCCTTATCCTCTCTTTGCAAAGTGTGTTGCTTTGGTTAAGATAGATTTGTAAACATATGATCAAAGCAAATGGAACTTGGCCTGTACCCTATCAATATGTGCTATACCCTGTCCTTAAATTAGAGAGGGGTGGTTTTCTCTAACATCTCACTGACATCTGCATAGGGTAGATAAGTCTAGTACTGTCTTCCTCACAGCTCAGGTGGAAAAGTGTCATGGTTCTACATGAATAGAACCAAGCTTACCAGGACTGGGCACAGGAGAAGTGGATTTTTATCCTCTGGAACAAAACCTATGCCCAATTTTTGTTCAGAGCACAGAAACAAACATATTAGTAACATGTATCTCTCCTGTACTCCCAGACACAGGAAGATTCTCAATTTCAACAGTTTTGGAGGTGATGGCTTATATTGTATATTAAGTGATTATGGAACTATTTTTGCATGACAGAAGTCTCTCTGGTGCTTTTAAAAGTTCATCTACATAAGGCCCAAATTAACAGACATCTTAATTGTTCAAGAACAGGATGACAAGGACGGCACTTCTGGCTTAAATATATAGAAATCATGCAGCTGGATGTGAATCCTATCTTCCCCACTTCTCTCTGTACTTGAAATTAAGAGTATGGAAATCACCCCTAAACCCCTGAGCTTGAAGACTGAATCTTCAGTTTCTTGCCTGAATGACAATTGAATTACCATTTAGGCTTATTGTAATATTATAAACAGAGCATTTATGCTAAGCTGTAAAATAACTACTGAATCATTTTATGCAATGGTAGAAATAAAAGCTGGTAAACTGTATTTGAAGCACATAAAATACAATTAGAGATGCAGATTAGCCTTGAGGAACAAGCTCAACAAGAAACCAAATGAATCAACTTCAGACAAGTTTCGCTAAGAGCTTTATGATATTCAGACTTCAGCAGTGTTGCTCTCCAGAACAGATAATTAAAGAATTAAGTAATGGTGTCTATTTGCCAACTCTGGCACTTTTTGGTCTGATATCATGCTACTCCCATACCCATTTCTGTCCCAAAATATCAGCTAATTTGGCTTTCACTTCTCCAAAGAAAATGAACGAATAATCCCGGAGTAGCGAAAATTGTAGCAAATGCATCCTACAGAAACTGTTTCTATGAGTTGTTACAAGTAGTCATATGTTAAGCTGGTATCTACTGTCTGTGGTTAAACTGCAACGATTTATTCCAGATAAGCATTCTGGTCCTTGCTTGTAAATGTGTCTCTCGCTCGTGTGCTCAGGCTGAGCTGCACTGCAGGCTCAGGTGCTGCTGAGAGGGAGACAAGAGGGCAGGAGATTACCGTGTTCACTTTTAAAATTGTGCAGAATTGAACTGGGGGGAACCAACAATGTTTTCATCAACACCTAACATTTTGTTTGCATGCAAATTCTGTTTCAGGGTAAGGAGTACCTGAATGAGCCAGGTCATCCCTCTGTCTGATCTTTCTCGATACCTTACTGTGGACAAATATAAGTGACCAGAATGAGTGAAATTCATGGAAGTTACATCATTTCCCCCCAAAGAACTAACCCACAACATAAAAAACAATTCCAACAAACAAACAAACAAAAAAACCCAACAAACCACAGTGAGACATCACAACCCAAAACTTTAAATTCAATTTAACAATGCATTTAAGTAAGTAGCAGTGCAAGTACATATAGAATTCAGTGATTCAGCAGAGCTCTTACCTGAAACTGTAGATAACTATTCCCACTGTGCTATCACCTCCTTCCAAGTTCCCAAGATGCTGCTGAACAAATGTACAAGCAGTTTTCTTGGTAATGACCTCAGTGAAAATTGAGTAGAAACATCGTTTTTAAGCAAGTGTTCAGCAAGTGGGCATCAGTACTGAATTAAAGGTACTTGACTCAGGTCTTCGTATCTTTTCTGATGAACAGTCCAGAAATAACACTCCTGGAAAACTGACCCCAAGCACTCCCTGACTGGCACTTCAACCTTTTCACTGGGTCAAGGATGTGATGTGTGAAAGAGAGAAGGAGAAATATGAGCAGCATCTTTCAGTATTGCTCTGAACCCCACCGTGCAGGATGGGCAATTTGTTGGAACTGGACGATAGGAGAACAAGGTCATGAAGCTTAATACCCTCTCCTTGGTTTTGACTCCCTTGTGAATGATAAGAATTTAGGACTCAGGACCAAAAATTGTTCATAGTTTAAAACAGAAGGAATACCCGGAATTTCCTTCTACAGAACTGTATAAATTTCTTCTAAAAAAAACCTAATAAGCACTTGGCATGCTCTAAGCCTGCCCTCACTGCTGTATTGTAATGCTTTCTATTGGATATTGGTGATGTTTTTTGGAATTAAAACTAAGACATTCAAAGAAACCCAGAACAGAATCTTTTACTCAGCTATAGCTTTGTCAGAACAATTTAATTCCCTAATCTTTCTGAGTTAATTGTTTACTAAATGAGTCACCATACCCCCAGGTCCCTCAGGCTACTGTGCATTGCTTAAGACAGTCTGTATGTGTTTACAAATGTTAAATTACATAAGTGAAAATAAAAATACATTCTGTGTAACACATCATAAATATAATAACAATTTTTTCTCCTTCAAGACCAAGGGGAAAACATGAAGTGTGCAGACAGACTATATTATAAATAGAGAATGTATTAGATTATGTGACTATATTTTATTCTTTGAACTTCTGATATTCTAGTCCAGAAGAATAATTTTCTGCTTCCTCTCCACATTATATGGTAGCTGTTTTCTTTGTTAGTCCACATGGAAAACCCACTGTTAAAACTACTAAACTACTTAAGTTTAAAGCTAAGAAAAATGGAGGTCTTTATGATACAGGATAATACCAAATTTTTGACATTCCTTTTAAATTAGGACACAAGCTGAAAATCGAAAATATTCCAAGGAAAAAACAGGCAAAAAAATTGCAATATTTTTATTTAAAATAGGATAGGAAAAAATGTAGGTATTTTCACATTAGCCTGAAATGGCTGGCATCACACATACGCACACACCCCTCCTCCATTTCAGTTTAATATTAATTTTTTTTCTAGTTATTTTCAGACAGCTTCCTGGAATTTAAGGTAAAGTCCTGATGCCTTTCTTTTTGTTTGCTTTTGGGGTTTTTTTATTTTTTTGGGTTTGTTTGTTTGGTTTGTTTTTGTTTTGCTTTGTTTTGTTATTGTTGTTGTTGGTTTTTTTAAATAAACAGTATCTAAAATAGAATAGATTTATCTGGTAAAATTGAAAATATTTGTAGAAAACTTGGTTTTGTGCCCATTAAGGGAAAAAAAAAACCCAACAAAACAACCCAAAACTGCAGTACTTGGAAACAATTACTGCCTTGTGTTCAAATTATAACAGTTGTGCTCTCCATTCCACAGATTCTGCTCATAGGCATCCCAAAGCAAAGCAAAGGTTACCCAATCTGCCAGATGTACCCAGGACAATAACAACAGCAAAATTATACAGTTTCCATGGGTTGAAATGAGCTCAGGCACATAATCAACAAACAACGAAAACTGTTGTGAATGAGAAATTATTTTTTTGTAAAACAGCTAAATAATCTCCAGATTTTCAGTCCTGGTCCTCATGGACCTCGTGTTCTCCTCATGTATCTTCTACACTTAGAAAGTATCTTCAGAACAAAACTTAGGAAATAAAAATACATCTTTTTACTGGATGCAGAGCGATGTGTTCCATGGATTAAGTAAAGGGATTTTAATAGTCTCCATTTTCATTTTAACTAGCTCCCCACAGTTGTTGGCTAATTTTTTTTTTGGTTCTCCACACTGCTACAAAGGCTAAGGCCTTAATATCAAACATTGTACTCTGAAGGAAGGAGAAGAAATGGCTAAATCATGTAACTCCTTCTCTTTCTTATACTGAACTTAGACCAATTGTTTCTAATCTTTACATAGCTGGAGGTTTGCTGCTCCTTTTCAGATTTGAAGAAGTATTTACCAGGTGTTTTTCTACCTCAAATTGTCTGATGAAAGATACTCTCTACCCTGCTTCTCTTATATCCTTGGATCATGGCTACAACAATCCTACTGTAACAGATAGAAGGAATTCTATGGTCCCTGTGTAATCATCTGAGGAAAACCAGTAACTCAGTAAAATTTTCCTTCTTTACTTACCCTTCTTAAAATCACAAACACATATTGATAATGCTCCTGTAGGCCTAAAAGGACTAAAGCCCTCGGTAGGTCTTTGCAATAGAAGGGATAAACTTCACTTCTGATCTTGTTTACAGGTTAGAGAAGGTCTCATATGAGATCTCAGATAGGCCCCTGACTCAGGCACAGGGTGAAAATCAAGTGTAGCGCTTTGTGTTCAATTGTCTGTCTGCAAATGGAGATGATGCATGATGGTTTTTCACAAATGTTGTTCACAATCAAGTTCAAAATCACTGATACAAGAAAGGCTTTCCATTGATTTCAGCAGCCTCTGAACCATGCTGTCAATGGAAAAAGAAAGAAAAAGAAAAAAAAATTAAATTAACTAACCTATGCTTAAGACAACAGGTGCACACAGAGGTGTTTTTAAGACCACTGAAAAACACATCTGAACTTTTATGCATCTTTTGCTTTCTGTCAGAAAATCTTGGCCTTTCTAGCCTAAGTACCATGGGGTTTTCTTAAGGATTAAACACCTAAGGAGTGTTGAAATCGGATCTAATCTCATAAATCACCCAGGCAGTTCTGCAAACGTTCACTTCTCGTTCCTTTCAGTGAGGTGAGGTTCAAGCCTGGTTAGACAACTCCAGTGTTCTGCATCCCACAGTGTTCCGTCAGCACCTGCCTCTTGCTGCCCATCAGGGTACTGGCTCAGAGCTGCACAATTCCTCAGGGATAATTTTACCTGTTGAGCTCAACACCTTTCCTGATTTCTCAGCCTAGGCCCCTGCCTTCTGTTTATGCTCGAGTTTTGAAATCTAATTTGCTGTATAGCACAAGCCTCATTGACTGTGGTAGCACAATCTGGGTATTTAAGTAAATTAGTTGATAGTTATTTCTAATGTGCAGCAAAGTATTTGCAGGAAATTTGGATTGTTTTCTTTATTCTTGCTAAAATGCTATTCAAGGAACCTAGATGACATTAATTTTAATTAGGCTGATATTATTCAGAACTAATAAAATACACGAATAATAACATTCTTCTGTTGTCAGTAAAACACATATACTTTTGCATTTGTTATTTGAACAGCCTTTTTCCTTTAAAACGTGTTCTTAAGCTGCAATCTGGTGCCACCTATTTGATTAATAGCAGAGTATGTTAATTTTATTTAATTTCACCATTTTTGGACAGAATAGTCAGCTCTCTTATTCAGAAAAATGAGCTAATTTGAAAAAGCAAGAACTAATTTCAGACAAGTGCTTCCACAAGATGATTTCCCAGACTTATGCATGCCCTGTTTCCAATGACTTAACAATCACATTAACTTTTCAATGGCTCCATTGCATTGCTGGACAGGCTGATGGAGTGATATAGAGATGTTGTTCATCCAAACCATAACCCAGCAAAGCAGTTAAGTGTATGAATACCTTAAACATATCTGTACTTCACTAAAATACATTCAGCTACTCACAGGTTCACCTCTGTATGTGCTTTGTTGGATGGAAGCCACAATTACCAATCTGCTGAAGTGGAGCTTAGTAAAATATATTGAGAGGAACCATCTCTGTGAATAAAAATAACAGTTTGGGTATGAGTTAACCATAAAATTACTAGAATTTAATTTTCTCTATCATTATAGGGAAGGGTATTAAAAAATCTTTCCACATTGGTCTGTGTAGTAATTCTGAGCTGACTCTTGAGACTTAATGCATAACTCACCCCCACAGCCTTTCCAGTGATGCCTGTTCTCAGTCTTTTGGTCTTTCTTCATTTTAACACAGCTCTCTCTGTCTTAATGTAACTCTAGATCCACAGTGTAGTGGGGTCTTCTTCCGAGAACTCTCAAAAGGTCTGTTGCTATTCACTCTCTCTGAAATGAGGCACAAATCTTGATGCTTTCATTCATGAGAGTCATTCAAGAGATAACACAGCTTTTATTACTTGCTTACCTTGAGGAGGGACACAGTAATCCAGCAACTGCTGGTGCTTTATGGGCTTTTTAACATAGTATCCCTTCTTTTCCCTAATTATACAGGAAATTTCCATCATTTTACAATTTTACTCCTGGCAATATCCCATACCTGCCATGCATGGAGCCGGTGCTGTGGAACTAAGAGCAACATTAGCAACAGCCACCAATGCTACTACTTCACCTTGAATTAAAGAGAAGGGAGGAGCTCTGCAAAGAATACAGACATTTTAACTGGTTAGGAGAATGCCTATTCAAAACTGTTATAGTTTGGGTAAAATTCCAATATTCTGTCTGAGGTTACTTTTACATATTTTTAAGTGACCTGATGATTCCATACTCAATATGCACTGAACATGTACTATGTTTTCCTATTGTTCTGTTCCTCTCTGAGCTGACTTGTAACTTAAACAGACCTCTTGTATTTCACGCAAGAATGCAGTAATATAAGTATGCAAGACAAGAAAGTTTAAAATAAATGGGAAAAGAGAAATTATTTTCATCACATGGGAGCTGGAAGTGGTGGAGAGTCTTCAGTCATGCTCCTTCAGTGGACATAAAGGACAGACTGAAGTCTATACAATAATATACTAAATACTGGTTTTATATCAGACAGGATATGAGAGAGCTCATGGAGTAGCACCCATGGTACTCTTGCTGTTCTCCAGCACACAAACTGTAATGAAATAATTTTGTTTAATCGAATTTAGGTTAAGGTACGTATTTTAAACTAGACAATTATATCCTCCAACCAACTGTACCTGCTCTTGAGAAAACATCATAATGACTCCAAGACAGATAGGATCATTATACTACATTTCTGAATGAATTTACACCTCAATTTTTCTTTGTTTTAGGTGGCTGGGGAAGCATTAGAAATTTTCTGAGCTAACAAGACTCAGAAATAAGTATGTAGTTTGTTTTGTCAGAAAGAGACAGCAGAACCACCCTGCCTCTGGAGTCAGTGCTTCATCTCTCATCTGTGAATGTTCATTCCCATTGAGCATGTTCACTGGAGCTGGAATAACTCCAGAGGTGTTGGTCACCCTTTGTGTCTGGGCAAGGAGAGGAAGTTGTGCTCCTTCACGAGCTCCTGCTGTAGCTTCATGCTGCAGGTACTTAGAGAGATGCTGACAAAGTTAAGAGCCCAAGTAACACTGAAGCTGTGGCTCCTGTCTTCCCCATGCTTGGGCAGGCCGAGCCTCTGGAGCTCTGACTGCAGAGCCAAACCAGGGCTTTGCTCCACAAAGCCACAAGAGATGTTACACTGTCAAGAAGATGTTACTTACAGACAGGGCAAATATGTAGAAGTAAAAGGGCCTTGAATGAACTGAAATCAACTTCTCTCCTTTTCACTACTTGTACTGCTTTAAAATAAAATTGCCAGGTTTACAGATGAATTTTTTACTTTGTAGAGAAGCCTGGAAAATTCTGTTAGCAGAAGAGTGACCTCCCTTAGAGTTTATGAGATTGAAAAACCTTACATAAACTATACTTCACTCCAGGGGGCAGCCTCTGGAGCTCTGACTGCAGAGCCAAACCAGGGCTTTGCTCCACAAAGCCACAAGAGATGTTACACTGTCAAGAAGATGTTACTTACAGACAGGGCAAATATGTAGAAGTAAAAGGGCCTTGAATGAACTGAAATCAACTTCTCTCCTTTTCACTACTTGTACTGCTTTAAAATAAAATTGCCAGGTTTACAGATGAATTTTTTACTTTGTAGAGAAGCCTGGAAAATTCTGTTAGCAGAAGAGTGACCTCCCTTAGAGTTTATGAGATTGAAAAACCTTACATAAACTATACTTCACTCCACAATAACTCATTATATTTCCATTTTATTTAATTTAAAGCAGTGTGGTTTATAATCAATGAAGTTCCTTCGCTGAAGAGAAGGAGGTTTTAGCTTCAGAACAAACACACAGCATTTTTTCATTTCCTTAATCTTGTGCTGTAGGTGGTCAGTTCCAACTGCTGCATTTGGCACTGGAAATTTGTCTAGTTTAAAGCCAAGTAAAACAGACACAGAATAGCTAAATTGAAAAATTGAATTTAATATGTTAAGTATTATGCTGCAGTTTACATAATATCAGTGTTCCCTAGAGTTATATATTATTGTTGTAATGTTCTTTGACACAGATTGCTATGAACCAGGAGTGATTAAAGGGCAGGTAGAAACATTAGGTTTGCTCTTGGGGAAAAAAATATTGAAACATGGTATAAAATTTATGTGGCTGAAGAAGATGCTACTACAGAGTGATGCAGTGATAGAGGCTCCATGTGGTTGGGCAGAATTTTGGCTGATGGGGCCATAACTCACAATTTGAGACAATAATGTGGAGATTACAAGTGGCTCCCTGCTCTTTCTTTACTACTGACACAGACAACTCCTTAATGTCCTTTGCAGGAGGAAGAGAGAAGTATTTAGATAAGGGCCATCATTTTTAATGTTGTCACTTCTCAGGAATTTGAGAATGCACTGGCAGAGCCATATTCAGTAGCATCTAGTCCAACACATCTCAGGGGTGATGTCCCAGACAAGGAGCAGTGCAGGCAGACAGTGCAGCACAGCACTCAGCTGCTCCCGTGGCACGGGATCCCTCTGGGAAAGACACCATCACCTTTCACTCCAGTGCTGCACTGGCTGCTCTTCAGGACCTGAACATTAATCAGTTCAGTGTTGGGTGGCAGCCTGAGGACTTTTCTGCACTTAGTAAGTTCTGCACTGCATTGCACAGTTTGTCCTGTGCTGGGAGAGCTGCAAAATGGCAAAATGGTAGAACAAGCCCTGGGACACATTTCAGTGGCTTTGGATGGCCAGGCCCCTGCCTGGAGAAACCCACATTGATCTATTGACTCCAATATGACCACCGTGCTTGCAGGAGCTGAGAACCCAGCCTAGACCTTCCACCTTTCTTGACCTCTCTTTAACTGCCATATTCAGCAGTCTTTTCTTGGACAAACGGTTCGATTTGTGTACTCTAGCAAGCGAGCTCTCACTGACGAAATATCATCAAAAAATGTGAATTTTGAAACTAGTTTATTTGTGCTACTTTGTTGCTTGGTAATGACCCTATACCTAAAACCTTAGTGTCCATCTAGGAAAACTCCCATCTTTCAAGATAAAACTCAGAACAGTGCTAACTCACCGCAAAGGTCACAGCCTTGAGGGAATTTTCTCCCCTTGAGCCTAGACAACAATAAGCCTAACATGGGTTTAATGGGGAAATGGAAAATTGACCCTGGCCCTGTTTTTAAGGAGAACTTTGTTTAGTTCACTCCTGGAGTGTAGATGTCTGCCTTACAGATCACAGTCACAAACTCTTCAGAGAGTTCATAAACTGGAAGAAAGCACAAAATCAATGAAAATAAGCAAATTTTTCCAAATTTATTATCACTAACAAGTGTTGCTTTTAACTCCAAATTTATGCCACTAGAACTGTAGCATAATATTCTTTATTTATACTACAAACTACTCAAATATTAATTTCCTTTCAAACCAAGGGTCTGAACCCACCTTGAGTTCAAAGACAAGTTCAAGAAGCATTTGGGCAATGCTCCCACGCACATGGTGATTCTTAGGGTGTCCTGCCAAACTGACTGGTCCCTTCCAATTCAGCACGTTCTGAGATTCTAGGAAAAATCATCACCATGTTCAATGAGAGGAAAACTGGGCCTAAGTTTGCTGGTTTTAGAGCTGCTAAAATGCTAAATGCTATAAAGTTTTTATATTTTTGACATCTAAGTAGAATAAGTAGTTGAGCAAATAATCTTTCAGTTATCTTAGGAAAATGCTTGTCTTTTTAATATCTGAAAATGACAGCTTTGTAGTTCTATTTTCATTTTATCCATCATTTCTAATTGCAGAGTAGAGTGCTACTTTCTCAACTGCCTGTAACTTCTGTGGTCATTTATTCCACTGCAAAAAGGGTGGAAAAGACACTACTCAATGCTGTTTAATCCTTAAACTGCCTATATTGAATTCTTGCCTTTTGAAAGCTGATATTTATATTACTCTATCTGTGATTGCTACATTTCCTAATGGATATAGTTATAGAGAAGAGGAAAATTATGGTGCTAGTTAAGACATAAAAAACCCTTAAAATTTATCATTATCTATTTTTCAGTACTCCCAATGTCCAACAAATAGTGTTGTCCTCTTCCAGTAAAATTCTAGCAAGAAGCCTGCACTGGAGTCTGGAAAAATTATCATCCTGAAGAATAACTTATATCTCCAGAAATCAGCAGACTCTTGAAATATAGACAGAAACACCAGCTAGTACATGCAGAGCAGTATTTGTCTGGGCTCTCTCCCCTGCCCAGAATCAAATTACTTCAGAATTAAAGCTTGAAAAGTGATAAGTTCCAATGTTTAGGGAAAAAAAATCACTACACTACAGGTCAATGAAAGAAATAATGAAAATACAGTAAGGTATTCAGAATAGCTTAACTGAAACAAATTCACATTAGCTGATTGTCTGGTCATATATAAATATTTATGACAGAAATTGTGTGGATATGTAATGCAGGGGTGGAGCTGGGGAGAAAGAGATGATCAGATTTATGTGTGACAGGACAGGCTTGTTCCTGCCATTCTGGCTACGCACCTTTCCAAAAGGGGGAACCTTCTTATTGATAGCAGTAATTGAATGTAGTAAGAGCTGTCCCTGGCCCACCCAGGATTTCATTTCATGCAAAGCTTAACAGGCTGGGGCAGGGATTGAAAGGGTTATTACAGAGGGTGCATTAGCTTCTAAGTTTCTTACCACCATAGGTCATGGAAAACCTGGGGCAAGAGAAGGAGCAGGCAAGAGCAAGTAGAGATACTCCAGCTCATAAATTCAGTACATTTGTGTACCAAAGTGGGCATGGAAGAAGCTATAAAACACTATTTCCTTAAAATTAATAAATGTTTGAAATTAATTTATATAATTATCAATATAATGATTAATAATTAATTAATAAATTTATTTGCTTTGCAGTCACATTTCTGGTGTTCTTACAGTACATTAATTCTCTGCCTTTTGGGAGTTTGATCACAAAGAACATTGATTATTTGGAATGACTGTTCCTATTGTCACGACTGACCATATAAATTTGAAGATAGTCAAGCACTATGTTATCAGAAATGGACTGGTATCATTCTTTGTTTCATTTTATATGTTTTAAATTAGGGTATTCTGCATCAGATTTAGATGTACATTTTCTTCTGTTTCTTGAAAATTGAGCTCATATTGAGCTCACCATCAACCCAAACTCCCACATCCCCTTCTGCAGGGAGGCATTCCAGCCTCTTGTCCCCCAGTTCTTAAGTACATCCAGGATTACACCATCCAGAATCCAGCATAACTAATTGTTGTCAGTACGAATTGCTTTCCATAGAAATAAGCAAAGAGTTATATCAAATATGTATCTTCCTTATTTTACACTGAACGAATTATGGTGAAAACATCTTCCCCAGCCATGGGATATTAGAGAATGAAGCTTACCGTGAGAGGTTTGTATCACAGCTCCCTGCAAACTGAGCATACCTGTTAGCTGCTGCTTCCAGGTATTTGTTAATGAACTGTAGTTGTCTTGTCGTTATCCTGACATTTGTAATTCCTTTCTTCAAGGATAAACCACATCTTTCTTTTTTCAGCTTTTCTAGAAAAATATATAAATCGAAGATATTTTTCTAAGTTAGTCAATGGCTTTGTTATGATAATGTGTTTAAAATTGGCTGTAAGTCATTTTGTTGATGTCAATATTATGAGAAATTCTATAAATTAAATTGTATTGCATTGTAAATCTGTCCAGTAGATCAACGCACATTATGAAGTACCAAACTAATTTATTTCACCTTCCTCTTAAATGAAAACCTAAGTGGTCTGAGACCGGATTATTTATTTGAAAAAAAATTTAAAGAGAGAATTTATTTTTTGGGTGAAATAAAAAAATAAAAGAAAGGAATCAAGAAAGAGATATCTGAAAGATTAAAAATAATTTACACTTTCTATAACCTTATAGGGTGATGATTTTACAGTGGCAGAAGAAGTATGTGAGGGATGAAGGGAGACTGGTACTATGACACTTTGTATAGATATTCTTTGTGTCAGGTACTAGATGTCCCTGTGTGTTAGTGCTGAGACACTGCTGACAGATCAGGCCAGGCTGAAGCCATAATGGAAGGATTGCACTGTTTTTTCCTAGCTGTGAAGTGTGGTCATATCTACACATGTGCTCCTCATGCCTGAATTGGAGTGCAGGCTGAACTCAGCCATCTGTCCATCACTGTTCTCACAGCAGTGTCTGTAAGATGCTCCAACTGATTGTTCAGCTGCTTAAAAAAGAGATTCATTTAACATTTGGTAAATGAATCAAGTAGAATAAAGTATCTGAGCAGTATGGACAGGTGTTGGTTCTCTTTATGTCTTCTTAGGTCTGAGACAATTCACGAAGACCAAGAAACTTTAAAGACTTTGTACCAAAATTTGATGTCCTGTTAACTTCAAGGTGGGGACTGGGGTGTCTGCTGGTGGAATGTGAACTCTTTTGCTGATTAAATGTAGAATCCATTTGTCAGGTCAGTTCAGGCACACTGACAATTCCATAGTCAAAAAGCTGCCTACAATCTTAAATACCATAGGTACACCCTCCTGTGCTGTTAGCACAGTCACCTGGATTTACCAGACAAAATATTTATAAACATTTGAACTATAGTTACTGCATTAGACCAAAAGCTGCAGCTAGATTAGATCTCAGATTGGCATGCTACTGCTACAGCTTGCTGAAGTGAAATAATTATGTTTGGGAGGTCTCTTTAAACAGCTCAGTTTTCAGATCTCTCAGATTGGGTGCTTGCTCCAGAAGTAATTTTAAATTACCTAAACCATTCGCAATTTCTCTGTACTTTGGCAGCACTGTAATAAACATATGATTCTTGCTAAGTCATAGGATACAATGTTCATTATGAGATGTCTTGCACTTTCCATTTCAGAAAATCAGATCATTGTTTGCTGGCATTTGAACTGGACATGGAGTACTAATTTATGCCAGGAAAGTCCTGAATTTGCTTATTAAATGAGAGGGCACCTGGATGGTTCTTACTTCTATACACACATATTCAAAGCAAAGTTCATTTAAAAAAAAAATCACATTTGGTCTTTTTTCCTGGAGTTGCAAGTGGGTGGGAAAATTATTAGAGCCTTCACAGTCCTTCCTCAAGTGCACAAGCAACAGCAAATTAACTGTGAAAAGTCAAGTATTCAGGTTATTGTGTCCTGTTCTTTCAACTTATTTTTGTTTCCTAGGGTATGAGCTAGGAATTATCTTTTCCTGTTCCTTTTCTGACATATCTATGTTGTTTCTCCAGGCTGTGCTTAATCTGTTACTTTTCTGCTGAAACATCTATGCTCACATCTGTCATACTCTGTCATACCTCACTTCTTTCATTGCTGCAAGATCTCCACCTCTGGTTTCCCTAAATTTCAAAGTCCTCTCTCTAAATCACTTAATTAAACCTGTATTTAAAATATGTCCCTCAGCAATTTTGGCTTGATCAGCCTGACCCCTCTGAACCATCAATTACCCTTGTTTTATCAAACCAGGTTCAGGCACCTTTATCAGGTACCTTTATCTTAAGACATCTTAATTCTTTCTTTCTGCAATATGTCTGTTCCAGTCTCCCAGACTGAGATTTATTAAAAGTACTTGGGCATTTTAAGATGAAAGAACGAGTCTGAGTGAATATTCAAAAGCACCAACTACCTAATTCCCACTGGGAGTCACAGTCATTCATTCTCCTTGTCAGGATGATCCGCAGCCCAACCTTGCAGGCTCCTTCCACACCCTCATCCTGGGTTCTCTTCTCCCCCTGGCAGGAGCAACTTCCTTTGCCTTTGTCCTAAGGGAAACAAAATTCCATGCCATCCACTCTGTGGAGAAAGTTTGCAGCAATTTGGAACACTGCTCCACCAAACCGTCTCTTCCATTCCAAACACAGGGTTTTTTAGGTTTTTCCAATTAACCATAGCACAGCTGAAGAGGTGCGAATGTTGAGCAGGTTATAAACCCAGAGAGACTGCTACAGACTAATAATGGCAATTCCAATGAGGACCTAGAACTAAGTGGGGGAGTCTCTTATTTTATGGATTTTTATATGACTTTGAAAATCCTTTTGTGTCAATCTGGAACGAAAGACTAGTGTGCTAAAGCTTTTGGCAAAAAATAGGACTTCGGCCAAATGTTCATGTTTGGTTCAAGAGATTCAGGTTTTCCATGTTTTACTCTCATCTTCCAGGAGGCCTATTCTAGAGTTTAGAAATCCTGTGAAAATGTAATCAAAGTCAATACTGTTGCCAAAATATTCTAGTTTTGGCACAATTTCAGTTGGAGCCGAAAATGCTTCATTGAAAAAATTCTGATTAGTTCCATAAATGTCACTACATTCATTAAGTACCTATGTAACAGTAGCTGAATTAGGTATCTGTTTGCACACATCAAGTCATCTGAAATATTATGAAGTCAAATAGAGCTTAAGGGTTGGTTGATTAACAGTGTCATAAATTTTACTAACGCTTGATCTTAACTTGATGCTCATTATAACACATCTGTGAAAAAAAACCTAATTGAAACATCAGGAAATGGTCAGAACTCAAATGAAAAACATTAGCAAACAAAAAAAAGAAAGCATTTTAATTAACTTATAATAATGCATTAATGTGACTGACAAATGAAATTGCTCTCCAAGTCCTGACAAACTTTTTTTATTTGAACCCATAACAGGATTATTTATCAAATGAATTAATTTTCTGTTGATAGTAACATTAACTTTTAAGTAACATATGAAGATCTACAAATAGTTTAATACAAGGGTTTAGGTGATCAGCATTCTGTAATCAGGAACAGTTTCAATTAGTATAATTACACTCTATTTGAGGTAAAAAAATATATATAACTTTTTTGAGGTTTTTGTACTTATCTGATTTTTCTGCTAGCTCATATAAAAGTTGTCTTCCCAGTCTTTGTCTGGCCATGTGAAGAAATAATGGATGTTTTCCAGACAGTTACTTAAATAAAATATATTCATTTAAAATGTGACTAAAATGGTTTATCTGCAGTAAATTCTAATGCATTTTAACTAGTTCACTGTAAAATTTTGTTTAGACTTAGTTAGTCTACTTTTTTGCTTCATACATGAAAAAATTCTGATCTCAAAAAGACTCAGATTGGGAACATTCCATTTTGTTTCTCCTAGAAAGGACCTCAGGATGAGTCAGAGGTACACAAATGAAAGCAGCCAGTACAGGGCATCCAGTGAAAAGGGACATTTATGTTCCTGTCCAGCCATCCTGGGCCAAGAGCCAGTGACCCAGAACCATATCCAGATGATTTTTGAGTCTCCAGGAATGGAGACTCCACAACCTCTATGGGAAGCCTATGCTGGTCACCCTTGGTCACTGTCACGGTAAAAAAGAGGCTCTAGCTGGAGCTTCCTCCTCTGTTTTAGTTTTTGTCCATTTCTTCTCCCCCTGTCACTGGGCATCATCTTCTTCAGATACTTTTAAAAGATACCCCCAACCCTTTTCTCCTCTAGACTAAGCAGTCCCAGCTCCGTCAATATTTCCTCATTGGAGAGATGCTCCTGTCCCTTCATCATCTTTGTGGTCTCTCATTAAAATGTCTCCAGAATCCATATCCCTCTTTTTCTGGGGAGCTCAGTACTGGACACATATGGTCTGGTATCATGTGGTGTTGAGTAGAGGGGATGGATCACCTCCCTCATTCCACTGACAGTATTCCTAATGAAGCCCAGGATATGTCAGCATTCCTTACTGCAAGGTCAAATTTCTGTCTCCTGGTCCACCAGGCCCTCTGGGGCTTTTTCTGCAAAGCTGCTTTCCAATCAGGTGGCCCCCATCACATATGGGTGCTTGGGAATGCTCCTTCCCAGGTGAAGTTGGCAACTTGTGAGGTTCCAGAGATGAGCCCATTTCTTCACTGAGGTCTCTCTGGATGGCAGTTTGGCCTTCCTGGGGCACCAGTCATGCCCCCCTGTTTTGTGTCCTCAGCACTCTTCTGGATCATTTTGTATTTCTCCCTTTGTAGAAACTTAAACACTTCTGTTATTTTTAGGACTTTTCAAACCATAACCTAAAGCTTGAGGTCTGAAGTATAGTTCAGAAAGTCACTTCAGGCTATGGAAACCTGTATCTGACATGTGAGTAAAGGAAAGATATAAAAGAGGTGTTAGAGAGCTTGCATTTGCCATAAATTTCACCTGTACTTAACTATGTACTTAACTACTTAACTATGGGCATTCAACAGTTTCAGCTTGGATAATTATCCAAAATAGATTAATTATTCCCTTGGTTATGCAAAATGGGCTCAGGTTATACAAAACGGGTGCAAAGGTCTCAGAAAAAAATTTTCTTTAGTAAGCATTAGGATTTTGTACTTCAGTTCTGGCTCAGGAGAGAAAAAAATTAAATGAAACACTTTAAAATAAATGTGAAGGATTTGTTTAGCAACATAAAATTTCTGTTTGGGTTTCAGTTTTGGAGAAACACTGGATTGACTAATTTTCATTTCTTAGGCATATACATAAATATACCAAACCTCAGATGTAAACACAGCATGTCTGCCAGCATCAAGATCTTAACAGACCTGCCAAGTCTTAAGCAATTTGCATAAAACCTGAGGAACCTTGCACGACTTTCGCCTCCTTTGATGCCTTCAACTCATACTGCTGGGAAGACACTGCCTTTCTCCTGCTCTGAGACCATCCTGGGTACAGCTCCTCACATCAGCTATGGAGAGCTGGTTCTGTGGCTGCAGTCACCTGGTGAACTCTAGTGACACTGGGAATTTCATGTGCTGGGTTAAAAGGTGCGCAGAGGTAGCGATCTGTGTCACCAACACCACAGCTCCTGTCCCTGAGATGAGGCACCAATAGCTCCCAAGAACTCTGCAGAATCAAACTCCATAGAAAAGTAATGATTAGCTAGAAAAATTGAAAAAACATTCTGAAGTATATTGCAAAGCATAATACAACCCTCTGTCCCTCCAGCAGTCTAAATTAATCATGTGCTATTCCAATTCAAATCTTGAACTAGAGTTCACGACATTTTGCAGAACACAGTCTATGGCTGATTAAATGGTGCCATGACTAACACAGAGAAAAGACCAACCTAAGTCTTCAGAAGTCTGGCATAAATGAAAGAAAGTTTGCCCTTTTGACCGTTGCTGATGTGGTTTCCATGCCAACAGCTTCTTTATATATTAGGAACATGGCCTTCTATGTTGTATGGTGAGTAACTGAGTGTGTTTGTTGTGGGACAGTTGTGTGGAGTCCTTAATGTCAGCGGAACTCCCGTAGGTGCAGGGCTTGGCTCAGCCCAGGCTCAGGTCTTTACTTTGAGTCTGTCACAGTGTAAAGTGTAACTAAATAAGAATGATAAGTTTTACTTTCTCTTTTCCATTCATTTTGCATAAGCTTGAATCAGGCCCTTTGTGCAACGTATAACTTACGTGATCTCCAGTAATGATATTTTCATGTAGGAACTTAGGTCAGCTGAAAACTTATTAATGCACTTCCTGTTGAGACATGGTAGAATTCCAGTTGCCAAGCTGAAAAACCATAATTTTATGATTTCTACATTGTTGCTGTACTGCAAGAGGTTTATGTATTAGTGAAAGTGCAGATACATCAGAGTATATAATAAACTGAAAATAAGCTACCCACCCGACTCTTTTCAAAAGAACTAATCAAGTGGTACAAGGAAAACAAATGTAAATAAAATATTGATTAAGAACTAAATGGATTCTAATTATCTTACCTTCAGAAATAATTTAATTTAACCTAAACAGAGAACTGGGAGCAGATACTTTTCCTTAACATTTTTAAAATTGCTAATTAAAATTTCCAGGAGGATATTCAAGTTAGTGCCTGGATTTTAAAGATAAATAATGTTTGCTTCATTTCATTATGAATTTATCAAAGTTTATGTAGTGCCAGAATGTAATATTGCACGTACATTCTTTTAAAAATAATCAGATAACATGGATGCTCCATGTAGCACACTGTGGGTATAAAGAAGTTTTTAATTAAGAAAATTTGAACATTGGAATGTGATACTGGTTATGTCTATCACGTGTTCTCATCTAGATTTATATCTACATTGTTTGTGGAGTTGTTGAGAGATAGCTGGTGCTTTGGTAAGATAAAAGCTGTTATACTGGAAGGGGACCCTCTGTGTGCTCATTCCCACTGAGTGGCAACTTTACTATTTATGGGAAGAGAGATGAACCCAGTTCTTTATTCTCTGCCATAAAGATTTGATCCAAAGCTCAGGGAAGTAAGTGGGAATTACTGATCACTCTATAATTTTGTATAGAACTTGGCTTTCAAAGTTGTTTTCTACTTTACAACACATTTTTATTAGACTTTCGATTACTTACATATGCTGCCAAGTGCAATGGGACTACAATAATAAAGATGCAAAATGTTTCAAAGATTTTTCTGAAGAAATTTTCACAGCTAGAAATTCTTCTTTATAATAGTGAACTAAACTTCTTTCACCCTCTGTGGACGGAGAGGGGGAGAAAATTGTCAAATTAAAGCAGAAAGGGTGCTACTCAACTTCCGGTCCAAACACTTAAGAGAAAATAGGAGAAGAATGAACAGAACTCCACAGATATCCCCTAGCACCAGATTTAAGAGCAGTAGCAGGGTGTCCTCTTTATGCTAAAGCTGGGGACGGGAAAAGATGCAGAACTGCCCTGAAAAAATATCTATGGCACAGACGACTCGTGTGCCCTTGGCCAGTGCTTCCATTGGCCATTATGAGCAGGCAGTCACAGAGCCTTGACACACCATTTATATGTATTTTGAAACTGTTTCCATAAAAATTGTGCAATCCATGTGTATGCTGAAGGATCAGTTTCCCTGTACAGTCCCTGTAAATTCTGAAGGAGTTTCAAGCAACTTTTCAAACAACAAGTAGATTTGGGGGTACCTTAAAATAGGAAGTTCAGAAAAATAGACAGAAACCCTGTTAGAGCCCCCAACAACTTGCAGCACAGTTTTGTGTGTTGTTAGATACAAAACAAAGTAATGCTGTCACTCCTGCTTTCTGTGAAAAGCTTTGGTCTGGGCTCACTTCTCTCAACACCAGGAACAGACATCTGAGGAAACCAGACTTCACAACAGTGCTGCTTTTGCAACCCATACAATCCTCCACACACAGCACTTCTGTGAGAGCAAGCCTCAAAAACGAAACTCCTTTGCTTTGTGTGGGCACCAAAGATGCAAATCTGGTGGGTCAGAGTCTGAAGGCCATCTCCTCAGCTGCCCTTTCTACAACTTAATACTTTCTTCACGCTTTGAAGTGGCTGTACTTCAGATCGTCTGTGTACAGACAGAAAGCTCTCTCAGGATGAAAGGCAGTAAGAAACTAAAGATGGCAATGATAATCCTAACGTTGGGACAAACAAGGGAATAAGAGCAATAATATTCCCCATTAATCATTCCAGCTGGTTACACCTACAATTTGCACAAAGGCATGAGTGTCCAAGGACTGTGGAGGCACGCAGAGCTTACTGGATTTTGTGTATCCAATGCACAGGAGGCTGCGACACCAGCAAAGGAGAAAGACGGTGAAACATGAAGTGTAAACGAAAGGGTTTGAACTGCTCTGTGTCCCATGATGTACAGAGAGGCAGAGCTGACATTTACAAATGCAAGTTATATATCTGCTGTTTTCATTTCTTGACCCTGTCTGTAAAGCCATCTTTTCCCCATCTGGCACAGAGGAAGAAGAGACAGGACGCTGACAGATAACTGCACTGGCCTTTCTTTGGTGGGCTCCAGTCTACTCTATTAGCCTTTGCCTACCTCCTCCATCTAAACTTCAAATATATAAAACCAGGATTCATAATAATATATAAGCTGTTTCTCATGCTTCTTTATGTGGAGTTTCATTAAGAAAGTTTTATTCCTGTAAGTGGTATCCATTAATGCAAAATGAATATTGCTGCAAACGGATCTTTGCTCAATGCAGTATCTTGCTTTCAATTAAATCCAAAGCCAGTTGGACTGGCTTAAGTGTTTCCTTTGATCTGGACAACAATGATATAATTTCCACTCTAACATTAAAAGTTACTTGGCCATTTACAACTTTTTCCCCCAAAATATTTCTCTTTCGCCACTGTAAGAACAGGAAAATTACACTCTATTAGTTGTTGTGAGGATGAATAAATCTGGAATGTGAGATGTTTGGTCAGACAGATGGTGACTGCCATAAATGAAGACTGTACTACTTCAAGGAGTTCTCAGCAGCAAAGGATAAAATGCCATTCCCTTTTTGCCCTTTGAACCTGATCAACTACAGCATGAAGAACATTCACAGGGGCTTGAAACATATATTCCTTACTCAAACAAAAGAACTTCAAACATGACCATCATACCACCAGGGACAACCTACAGCTAACAGTCATACAGGTGAATTTTGATCTGTCTGAATGGAAAGTAAAAGTGATCTAAATATTGGTATATTTTACTCTAAAGCAAGTGTGTTAGGGATCAAAAATGTGCCTCCAAGGGACAACAAAATAAATCCCCTCAGTTTTATCAGTCAGAGTGCAAAGTTCATGGAACATCATTCATAGAAATACCCCATTGTATTTATCAGTCTATTCCATTTGTTTTGTAATTTTGAATAAAGCTCATTTCTTATTTAGTTCCTGAATCTGTACCTCCATTAAGAGAGGATGATGAATAGGTATGTTTGCAATTTCCTTTGAAATCTGCACAGAAAGCAGGAGTGAACCCTAAATTCAGATAAATCACTGTAAAGACTCAGTGGCTGACAGGTATGTCTTGCCTGAATATGCCCAGTTGCTTGCACATGTGTCTACTCATTCCTGTGCTCAACAAGGAATCATCTTAACAGCACAGAGACAACAGCCTTTAAATTGTGACCCAGATGTGGGTTTTCCATAGAGGCATTTAATTTCAAGAGCTTCTTTTTAAGGTGAAGAGAGCATGGCTGCTAAAAGAAAAAAGAGGAAAAAATGTGTGGACGACATCAGTGGGGGAATATATATCCTATATTCCCTGACATTTGTCATAAGGTTTCAGTTCTTTACTGTGAGTTGGATGAATTCCACAAAGAAAGTTGAATGAATCCTACATGACAGACCTTTCTGTTAAAACCATTTCTCTCCACCATATCTGCTGTTTGACTGTTTTCTCTCTAAAAGTAGCTTAATGACAGATTTAATTGTGTCAAAGCAATAAAAGCAAATCAGACTCATGAGGGGAAGCATAATAAACACTCAGGTGAGGGTTTTTTCCAAACCTTGCCCTTTTCTGTGTGATGTGTACTTTATCTTTTCTCTTTCTCATCTCAGCCATACTGCTGAGGTGGCTTAAGCATAGGAAGAGACATTGCTATCCAGTAGCTACCTAGACACAAGCTACCCCAGTTTCATTCCCAATTCAGAGCAAAGGAGACAAGATGTTTCCAGCTTTACATTCTTTTAACTGGGCCTGAGAGAAGTACAATCGCCAAGTGTGTGCCTGGAAATACTAGCAGCAGTGTTTCCCAGTCCTTTTGTAGCTCAGAAAGTCTTGAGAAAATTCTCTTGTTTCCTACTGCACAGGTAAGGTGATAGGTAGGCACCCACTAGCAAGGTATTTGCATACTGTTACACTGAACGGAAGATATTTTTTCCCTCAGAACAAAGAACTATGTAGGAATACAAATCTATATATTCATTAATTATGTCATCCAGTGAGTGAGCTGACTAGATTAAATATATAGAGAAAATATTAATCACACTTTCCCTATTAGCATGAGGTAATGCTTGCCTTTTTTCATGTAACCCTTCAGAGTGAGAGGTGGGAGGAGAGGACTCTATGGTGTCATGGGATTGTCTGCGAGCTGGAGTGATTCTGGGTTGAGGGAGTGGTTGTGAGATAGTCACTGGGAACTTGTGATGGTAAATATTTAGCTTAGCATGTTCCTGCAGTGTCTGCAAAATCCTGAGGACGGGATCTGTGTGGAGATGACCTTGAATTTAACTAAAACTACATTGGTTGAAAGAGACACAGTAAAGTGGGCAGGAAGAGTACAGATGTCACCAGGCCCTCTTGCCTGAAGCAATAATTGCTGAGGGCTTTGGAGATCAGAAAGATGATGAAGATGTTGGGGCTGAAGAGCACAGTGGATTCAATGGTGATACCAGGGTGTGGTAATAAAGGCATGATACTCGTGTTGATGATGCTGGGACGATACTGGGGAGAAGAGCGGGGAAGAAAGGCAGGCAGTTCCTGGGCAGATGGGATTGCAGGCATGTGAAACCTGGTGTAACCCACATGGCTGCTGATATTCTCTCTCTTACAGCATAGCAGTGATGATGAAATTATCTCTGGGTCAAACAAAATGGGTGAAAGGAACACAACCCTTGAGCTCATACTGACGCTGTCACAGGGGAGACAGGAGGAAGACTGGACCAGGTCTGCTGCTAATTCCAGTAAAGAAGGTTCAGAATTCAGGATGGACTGTGGATGACCAGTCTTCAGCCACAATTTAGCTGAAATATGATTTCACCTTGCCTTCAGTGTCCCAGTAGTCCCAGTAACATGCCCTGAGAAGCATATAGCCTGAGGTGTTTGTCCTCCAGTGCCTTGGGACTGTGATTAATATTTACTAGTAGATCTTAGCAGGTCTTTGTAGGTTAGTAGGCAGATTAGTAAGTTATTTTGTAGATTAGTAGGTAGACATTACTTATTAGTAGGTAATTATGCTGGTTAATAATAATGCATAATTGTGGTTACCTATTGAAAACCGGACTGATATTTTCTAATTGCTTAATGTAACAGAGACTATGTTAGGCATATTTCTTAAACTGATGGCTTACTCCCAATACCTGAAGTCACAAAAAAATGCTTTTGAATGAGCAGATTATCAGAACAATGTTTGAAAAAATATACAGAGCCTACTCTCAAACAGAATATGGATCATAGAAAACTAGAGTTTATTCTGACACTATTTCTGAACCCAAAACCCACTGAAATTCTGTGAATAAATTATTCATAAATTATCCACCTGGTCCTGGCAGGATGGATTTGGTCATTGCTTTGCCATCTCAACTGTTTGTGCTTTCCCTTCTGCTAGTGAATTTCAGCTGGCACTACGTCGTGTTCTGAGATTTTCATCTTCATGGAGCACCTCATAGTCTGATTTCCACAGATGGAGTTACACAGGTGAGGGGCAGGGGGATTTCTCAAGCAAGAATTCTACCTCGGTGAGCAGAGTCAAACTCATGTCTGTCAGTGCCCTTCTGCTCTACTCGACTGTGCTGTACTCCTGTAGCAACTACGAACCCTTCCAAATATTTCTGTGGTTAGTTATTTCTCCTGTGTCTTCCTCAAGCTAGAAGATTCATAGCCAAGCAGAAAAACTCCTTGTATGTGAGCTAAAGAGGGTGAAATATGATCTTCAAATGTATGAAGGCCAACCTAGATCCTTTGTTACTGAGACCTGTTTTTCGTCTATATGACATCTAAAAGAATGTCCTTACTCCTTTTTTTCTTTAATTTTTTTGGTTTTTGACTGGACTGTTTACCACCCTACAGTGTGTACAGCTGTTGTTACATTTTGTCATTAAATTTTCTCTGCACTCTTATCACTGTATTCTATACTTGACAACTGTCAGCAAAGTAAGTGAGATAAGAAGAAATTGTTTGGAAAAAAACAACTCAAAAGAGAGATACAGTATTTATGAAATAAGGGAGTACAGCAGGCAGATCTAGTAATACAAAAACTTGCATAAGAATCACTTTCTGAGTATTCACACCCTCTTGGATGAGGGTCATTGAAGCAATTTTAGCTGTCACACTTCACACTAGAGCATTATAATGGAACTGAATTCCCCACTTATGCCTGAATTATGAAACAATAGAGTAATGTTCTACAAGGATTATTTGTAAGCAGCATCTGTTACTAAAATTCTTATTTGCCAAGAGCTTTTTATGTTTTCTAATTAATCTTTATCTTATATGTTTGTAAGAGTTGTTACAATCCAAGCCATTCAAATCACTTTGCAAAGCTTGAGACTGGTGAAGACCATCAGATTAATTTAATCTTTTATTCTTGCTCCTATGACGTTACTATGATATCATAATCTAATGATGAGTCCCCCAAATATGAGTCTTGTTCTTTATCCAATGAAAGATCAACTCTAGTGCTACCTTATGTACATTGTATTTAGGGTATTAATAGCCCTGCTGCTCTTACTACATTAACAATTCTCAATGTTAAAATCTGAAACCCTGGCTAGAGAAGAAAAGTAAATCAACTGTCGGAAGAACCTGATTCAAAGTTTTTGGAAGATCATAGAAAACCTTTCAGGGATTTCAGATTGTTCAGTACTCAGTTTCAGAGTCCTGTCAGAGAAAAGTGATATACGCTAATTGGTGTTTGTGTGTTCCACCAATGGAACAGATCAGGTACAGAGAAATAATTAAACTTCTTTTTTTTTATACTTAAAATCACATTAATCCTCCACTGATTTTTGTTCTCTTTGTGTTATACCAAAGCAAATCATGCCAAGGAAGCCCACACACATAATTAACATCTTCTACAACATATTAGTGGTTAATATTTTTAATTACTTGTAACCAGGTAATCTCCCTAATTTCTGTGTTTGGTTGTCATGGAACATGGAAGCAGGAATATCTCCTTTTTGTTGAAAAAAGTATCCTGGCACAAAGAAGGCCAAGCTGGGCGATTTGCTTGGCAGAACAGACTGACATTAACAGTGAGTGCTAATTGTTGAAATGAAGGTTAGAGAAGCCTTTTAGAATATTTCAGAACTGCCTACTATCTGAATAATTAATTGAAAAAGTCAGCTGGTTGGAAAAATATATCTAACTTGCCTCTCTGACATAAAACCACACAAAAAAGACAAAATATTCAAAATATCATCATAGCTTAGTGTAATCTGCAGAAACAGGGATGTTATGTGGTCTTGTGGGGCCCTGACTGCAGTATAATTGAAATCTGATTATTCTGAAATAGGACACTGCAGTCTATTTGATAGTATTAATTAAATGAAAACCTCTGGTGTAAAGGGGCAATTTTGAGTTCTTTCAACACCTCTAAGAAGCTCAATAATCACAACTTCAACACATTCTGGAGAGTTTAATTGTGCTGGTGGGACACAGATAGACTTTTGATATATTTCTCTCTTCAGAGTGTGCAGACATTCACTCTGAAGTCCAGACTAGCCTGCACAGATCCAGAGTTTGTGACTTGTCCCTCCTGCCTAGAAAGTATAAACACAAAGCTCAGAAATCAAGCCCTCAATGCTGGCTCCTATGAATGGGCACTTTGTGAGAAAAATATAATATTTGTTAATATATAAGTTGCAATTTTGAATCTCTCCAACACAGTAAAGTGCACATGGGCTCGTGGCAAAAGTGTAAAAGAAAGCCATTAATTGGAAATGATAAAAAACCCAAACACTCTAAATGCTTAACTTGGGTGGAAACGCCAATACGCAAAGAGTGACTATGCCCCACTTCAGTGATGCAGCCATGAAAAAGACATCTGTGACAGTAATTAACAGAAAATATTGATGACCATGGCATAATGGCCTGGAGAACGGAAAGCTTATGAACCAGACTGACCTGAAAGGAGATAAACAGATAAGTCTGCCTTGATACTTCAGCTTGGAATAAGAGTGTTCTTAAAGAGGAGCTTCCAGTTATGTCCACTTCCCAGTCTGTGGCAAACTGGATTCCTTTCAGATTAAACCAGGATATATATTCAGGAATGCACCAGTGCATTCCAGTTACTAATGGGTATTCAGTCCACAGGCCCAGCCTATAATCACACAAATTCAAACACAAGTGTGGTGCTGAGTCTTTAGCACCATCATCACTGTCATTGCCCCAGCAATGAAAGGCTTTTGAAGCTGTTAGAATCTTGTGGAGTTGGCTGGTAGCCTTAAGATATTCCCACTGGTTTGGACCATGAGTGCTGGGCTCAGGCCTCTTTCTGAATTTTATATTCAATGATTGCTTTAGCACCCACCTACAAAATGCCAAACGTATACTTGACTTTCAAAAGCTAAAGAAGGAAAAGCCAGAGCAGAAAAAAGACATTACCTAACTGACTTAAATAAGCTGGAACTAAGACCATTAGGGACGGTTTAGCTCCAGGCAGTGGAGACTAAACATTCTAACCACTCCAGGTTTGTGACTGTAGGTAGGGCTCTTTTTTTTTGTTTGTTCTCATCTTTTAGAGTAGCATGTTTCCAGATCTTTTTCCACAGTGAGCTGATTTTTCAATAACTTTGTTGTTCTGATTTTCCAACTGGGCTTCACAGCTACTTTTAATCAATCAGATTAATTAAAAAAATTAATGAACCTGAATTGTAATAACATTTAACCAAGCTCTATGAGTACAGTGCTCCCCGGTCCTAAATGGCTGTCTCATGCAAAGATCACAGTCCACTGAATATCATTTAATTATCAACTACAGACAGTAGAAGTTTGTTAGCTTTGTTAATCAAGCACACCAAGCACATATCAAAATCTCTTTTTAATGAACAAAACAAAAGAGTCTTCTGACTGGAGTCAGTCTGTAAATATCACATAGACTGAAGCATTAAGCTTTAAAATATAGAGATGGTTGCAATTTGAACATTCTATGCTATCACACAAGAAACATCCAATTACAGTCTCTTTCAAAATGTTAAATTAATATCTGCCCAAGTTTTAGAAATATTGGGGAACATGACTTACAGAAATTTGAATTCCAAGTGGAATATGTGGCATACACACAGTAGCTGAAATCCTTATATGTACAGGTATATTTATAGATGTGCGGAGGAAGAAAAAGGACTCCCCTCTCTGGCAGATGAAATGCACTTGGTGAGAAAAAAACATATCTGCAGTCTTGTAGGTTTTTGATACATATAAATGCCTTTAGAGCAACCATTTGATTAAAATCTTTTGAAGTCTATCTGGGATAGTTAGAAGTATTGTTAAATTATTTACGGATCACAGAAAAGAATTCAATGCGGGCATAACCAAACCCCAGGCCAGAGCTGCTCCTGGGCTCAGATTCCTGCACTCCTGTGCAATAGCTTCATTTGAAGGCCACAGTTTCCATAACAATGGCACTTGGAGAAGCCTAATTTACACATTGCCACTGTGACACATTGTGTTATTCCTTGGAACACCAGGGTGCATTGCTCATGTCACATTACATTTGTGACACAATTAAAGTCACTGGCTGAGTCTGACACAGTTTTATATGATTGTCACACAGTAGATTGTGTACTGAATGATCTAAAAAGGAGTAAGAAAATAAAATAGCCCCAAAGCTGACCTGGGCCTAGGAGTGAAATAGGTGCTAAAGGTTAACCTTGTAACTATATGAACATGTATATTGTATATATGTCAACATACATTAAAAATATATATTCACGTCTGAGCACACGGCTTGTTACAAAGAGGTTTTTTAAGTCCCTTTGCCTCTTGTACCCTCACAGTACCCATCCCTTGGAGCCCCTTAAAGACACAAATTAACAAACAGCCAAGTGTAATCTGACAGAATAAAGAAAGTGAATTATTATTAAATATCAGACAAAACTGCCAATTCCATGGTAAAATAACCTGTGGAAATACATCCCCAACAAAATTATGTGAGCTTGCTGCTCACAGCATTTGAAGTCATACTGGCCACAATATGATATTTTCACACTGTCAGATTTAAAACCTCCGCTGTACTGTAGTTTATTTTGGAGGAAAGCTCCCTAGGCAGTTAACATTCCCCAAGGAATGAACCAGAGCATCTCTGCAGAAGCATATTCTAAATAATGATTACCTAGGGAAGCAAAAGTCCATATTTTAGTCACTTTGGTTATAGGCCTTAAAAAACCTGGTATAAGTATCATCAACACCAGAAAATGACCTATTAAGAAAATCTCTTCTTATTTAGAATGACTTTTTTAAGTCACCTTCTTAGGTGCAAAACATTTTACCAAACATTAATGCAAAATTCTCTGAGGCAGTATGATTCCAAGGTCAAATACAATAAGGATTTTAGGAATAGTCCTAATTAACAATTACTAATACCTAATTAATAATTATGACAATGGAAAGGATAGCTTTGATCCAGCCAGAGAGCTGAATAGTTCCTTTGACAAAACCCAGAAACTATCACAGTGCTTTGTGGAATATGTGATTTAGATGGAGAAGTTGTTATCTGGCATATAACAAACTTCTGAAATTTAATTCTTGCTCAGCTGAAACTGTTCAGAATTTGACATTGATGTCAGCACAATAGAAATTTTACTTCTAATGCATATGTGACAAAGGAATCTCTTTTCCCTTAACAAAATCTCTTTTCCTGTACAAAATAAAGCAGAGATTTTGCCAGTTTTTACTTTACAGATCTATTTCACACCATTTCTATCATATTGTAGTCAAATGAAAGAATATACACATTTTCACAGGGGACAAACTTAAAAAGACACAAGTCACTGAGATTTTTTTGCCATCATTCGGACTATTTAGAACATTCTTGTTGCTCCTTCTGTAATACAGGGATAAATACATGAAGATATTATGCTACTACTTGGTCTTAAAATAGCACCAATAGTTAATTTGTGATAGTGAGAAAGCCAAGGTTTAAAAGGACTGGTTGATGAAAATGCTTAATTAATAATGAGCAATTGATCCCTTTGGAGCCCAACATGAAACATTTAATTTATGCATTTTGAACCTATGAAGAGTAAAATTCTTCAAGGTAAATATAATCAAAGATTGTTGACAGAAAGTTGAGGATTTGAACAGAAGTTTCATGATACTGATGCTGAACCAAACTTGAAATCATACTTTAGCTCCCTTTTCTGTATGAAAACTGCATTTTATAGCCATTTATTTCTGCTGAAATAGATACCACTGTGTGCTTTGTGAGAATTACATTTCATATGTTTTATGGTGTTTGTATTGTTAGACTGATCAGAAAGAGATCTATCCTAGAAGTTGGTTTAAAATCATCAAGTTGATTGAAATAGGAGTAGTGATGTGTGCACATCCACATATTGCTTGTGCTCTGTATACCTTGAAATTGTCCCAGGCACACCCCTGGCTGCTTGCAAAGGTTATCTTTGGTTCCCCTCCCCACGAGTCTGGCGTGGCCATCCCCAAGTTAGTGCTAAGCCAGGCCAGTTTTGTGTACCCAGCACAGTCTCACACAGATGGGACAGTTGAAGGCAATAAATCTTCTCTACTCAGGAAAAAGCATTGGAAGGAATTCAAATATTGGAGGCAATAGATCTTCTTGCACTCAAGCTGTACTTGAGCTAATAACTATGGACAGAGCTTAGCAGATTGGAGAGAGTGGTTGGAGAAAGGCAATCTGCTTCAGGAAAAAATATGGATCAGTGAAGCATGGGTGCAAGAGTGTGTGGGAGCCTCTGCATTACATTCCCCAGTGCTGCCTGCTCCAGATGACACTGCACAAAGACCACCTGGATCTGCACACTTGATATTCAGCCGCTAAAATCAATGCTTAAATTCAGCTCCACGGGGAAATCATGGGTGATGCAGGGATCTTACGAGAATTTCTGAGTTTGGTGAAGTTTAGCAATGGTAGCCAGTTTTACAATGCTTCCATTTTTAGATATAATACTTGCTAAGTAATCCCAAGCCATAAAACTCAGGTTGTATAACAGAGATTAAGCAATATGGAAAATAAGGTAAGTACTTAGCTCACATCTTGTCAGTATTGCAGTTGTTGGAGGTAGCAGGTTGTAGGATCAGCTATTTGGCCTCTCCCTTTTTTTTAGGCAGCAAAATATGCTGTCACATTAGAAATGAAGAATCAGCTGATTATAACTGATCAAAAAGTAAGCAAAATTAATAATATTTTTTATTAAAACAGTGTGTTTCCAACACAAGCCTTTGTTTTTATAAGGATCTCAATCAATGTTATTCTTTTGAATGAGTTTCAAAGAGGAAATGCTCTTACTACTCTTTTTTCAATGAATAAATACATTTTGTTTGCAGGACCAGAATGAAATATCTCATTCCTAGAATGTAATAGAGCTTGTACAGGGAGAGACTTTTAACAAGTTGAGTTATTTTAATATGTATGCAAATCCCTAAATCCACTGTGCTTTCTAGCCTTATAAAAGGAGATAGACTTTACAGATATTTCAACCAATTAGTACAGATACAGGTCAAACATGTGAACCTGCAAGACAGATGTAGGAAAAATCAGGATTACATGTACTGTAAGGCTTATCCAAGTTAATGGCTTTGTCAGAGGGAGAGCAAGTTGAAGACTAGGTTAGACATAAAACAGATCAACTCTATTAATCTAATTTAAAGGTTTTCAGAGGAAATAGAAGAACACTGATGGATTTGTTAGTAGGATACCAAATCTAAACCCCTTCCAATCCACCCCTGTTATCTTAGGCTCAGTTTTTAAAAATCATTCAGCCGACTTTGGGTAGGTTTGATCATTTTGTCTTATCTTCTAAGTATCAAAGTGTTTTTATAAAATTCCTAAGGTCTGCTTCCATAAACAGATAAACTGATGATGTTCCCTACAGGGAATATACACTGATCTATTGTTAAAAGTGTTTTTTTTTTATGAAACTGTATAAATTGGCATTTCTCCAGGAGCTGAGATTTCATAGGCTCAATAAAGAAAGGAGACAAAACAACTTTGTAAAGCATGAAAAAATAAAGTGTTTTCCCTCCTGTTATTCCACAAAGTTACCTTATACAAGGATTTTCGTATCCTCACCTGCTAGCTAGGAATAAGGGCAGTACAGATACATTCTAGACGTGAGATCCTTGGTAGCTTGAGTTTCCTGAAGGGTGAAGTACTGTTACTGCTACAGTGGTTGGTTCTGTTCCAAATGTGTGTTTTTATGTGAGGGTAGTGAAGGCAATCAGCCTGTGTTCCTTGCAGTTTTCAGTGGTGATTTAGTGGGCTTCCTTCGTGGTAGCCCTTTCTTTTCTTTGCTTGTTTCAGGGACTCATAGGTGACTATCTTCAGGTCAGTCTAAATAAAGCAACCAGCCTCCCTTTGATGAAGACTGAAGCAAAGATGTGTATGAGAATTCAAACAGGACAGAGAAGGAGACTGGGAGTTCCTATCTGGTGTTTAAGCCCATACTCAGAAGCCCAAAGCCAATAATGGCTGTGCTCTGCCCTTGCCATACCAAAGTCAGTATTTAGGTCTGCCCTGAAACGCCCTCTCCAGCCAAACCACTTAAGCCTGGAGGTAGCTGGGCTTAGCTTTGGCCAGCTTGTTCACATAGTAAGGTTTCATTAAACTGCAAATTATATAAGCAATGTTTCCTGGTTCCCTATTTTAAGGAATAGTTTTCGAAGCAAAATTAATACCTCCATTTGCAAGGGATGAGGTCAACTGACATGGTACAAAAGACTGTGCTTTCAAGAGCACTTTAGTTCCATTAAATGAGACACAGTAATAGACTAGGAAAAGCTTATGAATGATTTTCCAGTTGCATTCCTCTCACTGTCACATTTTCTCTGCCAAACCTGTGATTCTCAGAAGAGGTTTTTACTGACAAGAATCAAGTCCCACTGCAAATGACAACTGCATTTTCTCGATTTCCTTAGTGTCTCCAGCCAGCCAGCAAAACTGGCCACTCTGTAGTTTGTCATAGTCTTGGAAACTAATTTAATACTGCCCCGTGAAATGACCCCTTGCTAGAATGTACTGTATAACTGGCATGGCACATGGATTTTCCATCTCAGATATGGCAGAGATCATATAATCATAGAGGAAATAGTGAGAGTAATGTCATGTCAGTCATGGAGGAGGTTATGTTAACTCACTCCAAAAATGCTTTGTGTCTCTAATAGAGAGGAGCATTTTCTTTCTCCTTGTACATAAAAGAATCATTGGTTTAAAAAGGAATCAATTATACACACCCACTGTTCATCAGTTGTCACCTTATCACAGGGTGAAAATTAGTTTTAGCAGTTCACTCGAACTGGGTGGAGGGCAGGCTTCAAGGATTTGGAAAAGACAGGGAAAGTAAAACACATAGAGGCATTAAGAGACAATATATAGGGCCACAACAGCACTTCAGTTCGGGAAAGGTGCTGCTGTTTGAGGGAAGCAGGTTCGCAGTGGTTGTAAGTGGCAAAGTGGGACGGGAAACAGATGCTTGTTTCATCCCTACATTTCCAGAGAAATCCTGAAGCTGGCTTGAAAGATCTTAAAATTTCATTTTATTTTCCTGAATACAGTGTTGAAATGCAACATTCATCTAAAATGTTATCACCGTTAAATCAGTGTATCACAACTATATCACTGATACAAGATAGCAGGGGGATTTAACTGGAACTCTAGATTGAAAAAAGATAATTAGGCAGTAGAGTGAATATTTTAAAAACCTCTTTAAGGTTTGGCATGTATGTGAAAATGAAGGGGGTTTTAGACTTGCTAGAGACTGATTATTTGAATATCTCATGATACTGACAGTGTCATCAATAAAATATATATTACGCAATATAATGATATAAAATAGAATAATACAAAATATACTATTATTTAACTTTCTGGAGAAGTTTTCAATAGAATCCTGAAAACCTATGAATCAAGCATCTGTCTTTGTCTTACTTGCTTTCTTTTTAATTTGTTATTATGGAAGCAGAGTGGAAATATTCCATGCCTATTCCCTATTCTCCTGGTGGAAAGGAAAAGCCTCATGTCAGGGTCACTGCGCTGTGCACAATAGGTGACTGCACATATCTAAGGTCCTGTAATGTTAATTCTATATTGTTCCCAAAGAAATCCTAGACTAAAATATCAATATAGCTTTACAGATGTTGTGGACTCACTGTGGGTTAGTACTCTATAAAGGACAACTGATCAAGTTATTCCAGTCAAAGGGAGAACTGCTGCGCTTCTCCAGTCACTGCTATTTTGTGGCTCCTCCAACAGGTGTTACCTTGTTGTAAAAATGTACATTTTATTAAATGAGCACTTCTCACAGGACACGTTCTTTCTAAAAGGTCAAAGCAGTGACAATGCAGGTCTCAGTAAAATGCCAGTCATCATTTCTGTGAAAGCTTTGCTGATACACACGTGTGTGTGAGTGAACACTTACCACTGAAGGAGAGAAAGCTGGTAAGTGGAATCAAATCTCAAAAAGTTCCAAATTTTAAGAAGCAGAGGTGTAAAGCCTGTCCTAATGATATAATTTGTACTAGAAAAGAGAATGAAGTAGGTAATAATAATAACTTTCTCTCCACTTGCAAAATGAGATCTAATGACAGTGAAATAAATGCTAACTGATGAAGCCAGGATTGTAAGTATTTTGATAGATTAATAATGGAAACTTAAAACCACTTTAGAATGTTTACCATTAATGTAGATACCAGCAAGGCAATAATAGGAACTACTTAGCAATTCTTTCTTATAAGCATGTAAAGGAGTATTGATCAGCTGTCCAGGTATTATCTCTGATTTTGCATTAGCTTGTCTGATCCTATGTTTCATTACAGCAAATTTTAACCCCAGGGCACTGGGTTATTGGGAACTACTGATACTTAACAGGGGAAGGGAGGGGGGAAAAGGAAAGCACAATATATTTTCTGTGAGCTTTGGGAAGCAGAAAATTCTGACTGTAGACTACAGAGCAATAATAAAATTGCAGCTGAAAAAAGAAAAAAGGCCTGAAATTGTTCAACGTGTTCTATTCCCTTCAAACACAGTTACAAGGCTGATGGCATCCAATAGAGTTTGATCCTCACCGAAAGCCAGTAGACCCACACTTCTAAATCACCCAAGCGCTTTTGAATGCCTCTGCTCCTGTGATTCCTGACTTCCCAGTGATCTGCGTGAGGCTTCACAAGAATTTCTTTAACTTTTTGAGCAGAGGGCGAGTCGGGCGGGAGGATTTACAAACAGGTGAACTGCCTTCAGACGAGATTAGAGTACTTTGCTGGCAAGAGCCGAAGAAGTGAGAGATCCCACCCACACCCACCTTTTGTTATGTGCTGCTGTATCTGCCCTGAGGTGCAGAGTCGGGAAGCAGCTGCTGAGGGAACCAGCAACAAGTACTGGCACAAACAGAACTGGCATTTCAGGCTCTTTTGTGTTGCTTACCACACTTACTTGGAATTTGGTAAAGCCGAGACTTTTACCGACTGAACGACGTAATGGAAACGATTCACACTCACGGTGTGCAAGAATCCAAACTGTGTGAAACCTGACAACTAAGCAAAAATTCACCTTGATGATTCCACAAAAAGGAAGGACTTCTATGTAGGAATAAAAGATTAAACTGGACACAACTCTTGAGACTATCTGAGAAGTGTTAGAAATATCTACCTGATGAATTTCTGGAGAGAGATACTTTACCACTGAATTAGGTTTCCTGATGTCTTCTTGCACTTCTAACTAGAAGCAGATGCTGGGGAAGACAACACAGGGAAAGCATAAAGAGAGCTGGAGTGAGCCTTGCCAAAGGTTCATAAAGGTTGAGATCATTTATATAAAAGCAACATTTTTTGACACACCCATGAAGTTCTCAAAATCTGTATATTTATCCAGGTCTGATCATCTCTACTGTTGTTACAACAAAAGAGCTGAGATGATGCAGAACACACACCCCAGTGATTTATGTGAGCAAGAGGATCATTGAAAGCAAGGCATTTAGGGGTTATTTTCTTTCATTTTGCTAAAACCACAAATGGGCTCAGTAAAATATTTCAGTTTATGGGTACATATCACAGATGCTTCATCTGGCTATCGTTTACAGAGAATCATACAAACAAGATGGGGAAATGGGCATTTTCTTCTTTTTGCTATTTTTCCCAAGGAACTATCAACTCAGACATTGATTAAGGCCTAGACATCCTTACCTTCTTCCTGGGAAAGCCCCTTCAGCAACTGGTAGCTATTGCTTTCAGGTCTCAAGATTCAAACATTATTATGTGTGCTGTACTTTAAAAAACTTCTTAAAACCCAGCACACATATTTGAGCCTTTAAAAAAAGGTTATGCTAAAAGTATAAACATAATATTGATTGTTAGACTACACTAAATTTTTTCATGGCATTTGCTATACCTTGTGCAGTTTAGTTAACCTTTCCTTTATTCAGAGAAAAGCTTTTTTTTGGACTTAGCATCATTTAACTAGCCTTTACTAGTAATTCTGTGTTACAAACCCTTCTTCTTTTTTCTAATCCACAGAGAATGCAAAAGTAAATGTTATCAGAGTCAGAATGTGTGGTGAATAGTCTGTGATACTGCAAAGCTCTGGAAATACGCAGTTTACTCCTTCCAGACTCTTTCTTCCTGTAACTCTGGGCTGGGGAGAATTTTATGCTTCCCCTAATCCACAGTAATTCTGCTGAGGACTGAACCTTCTTACGGACACCCAGAAAGGCAGGGTGCCTTCAGCTGCTTTTTGCTCCTGAAGACCACTGGCAATTCAGTAGGCTTTCCTTTTTTTTTTCTTAAAGCTTTAAAAAATTATCAAATCAGTTTTGGCAAGAGTAAGAATGTGGTGTACACCAGACGTTTTAGTGACATCTTGATCACAACTCTCTTTCACAGTTAGGTGTCCTTCAAGACTGCACAGGATCCCAGCATTGTGCTGGAACTGTGAGGAGTTCCCCTGTGAAGAAGAACTGATGCTTTAAGTACTTAATCACATTTAGGAAAATTTAGGGGGAAAGTGCGTACATCAGCTTTTGTTACCACACTTCCACGTGAGTAGCTGGCACGCTAATAGGAATTTACTGTAACTTCAGTGTGTGATGGTCTGAGTTCTTCACACAGTGCTCAGATATACAGCAAAATAAATTCTGGAAGGGAAGAAACATTCATTCCAAGGATTCATTATAAATATTGAACAAATATGGAAAAGGATAAATAATTGATTTAAGAGGTGAAATGGATACTTTTTCTCACACAACAGCCTTAAAACTGTCAAAAGAATGGCACTGAGGCCTTGAATTCACGTTCTTGGCATCTCACAGCAGAGGGTAGACGATTGTTGGAGGTTGGACTTAGGGTAGAAACTAGGTCAGAAGTGTCATAATTCAGAGGTCTGGATATGGGTCAGCTGTCTAATTGCTGCCAGACTGGGTCTTCATTTCCAGACAGCCTCTCCCCATTGTGGTGCAGCTGAGGAGATGAAGTCACTCATCCTCACGGACACTGCCTGAGCTGCCCTGTGCATTACCTGTTCTCAGCAAAATAAGGTCTGGACCAAGCTGGATTTAGAGTGAGGCTTCTCTTTCTTGCCTACACACTGCTGTCACCTAGAGTTCAGGAACACCTGCTTATCTCCTCAAGGCCTGACTCAGCAGGCCTAGTGTGTCTTAATACACTGAAATTCCAAATACAGAAAGCACAGAAGTCAGCAGTTTCATTCTAAAACACTAGCTGAGGAACTGTGAGTACACTTCTATGGCGTAACCAGCCAGCAAAGTGGTGGATATGTATATGAGCCTCTTGGAGGCCTCCCAGAGCTTAATCCATGGTTTCTATTGCTCAAGAGAGCATCCTAATCTGTAGTCTAAGGAGAGCTCAGAGATCTAGGGATTTGTGGACTGCCTTTTGGTAGCAGAAAAGGTGTCTGTTTCTGTTAAACTTGAAGAACAATCTTTGCAAGGACCAGACTCATAGTCTTTCCACAGAGATGGAATTCAGACTGTGATAACATCTAACCTTTTCCTCACCCCACTAACATGTGAAAATCACTGGCACAGGTTTATCCTGAGTGACCTGACTCTGATTGCTCCCTAAAGCACAGCTTGTGGTACTGTAACTATACCATTGTCAAGGCCTAAATTGGTCTCTCTGCAATGTTTTGATGTACCTGTTGAGGCTGGCACAGGCTGCTGTCTTGTGCTCTAATTAGCTTCAATGAGAAGCTAATTTGACGATAATTATCAGAGTTGTCTTCTCAACCCTAAAAGCAGGACACATGGCTTCCACACGAACTTTCAGATCTGATCACTCCCTACACACCTGGGGGCCTCACTTTAAATATGTACCAGGAAATGGAGTAAAGTAGCATAAAGCAGCATAAATTGTATATTCAACTATTTGATATGCTCAGGTCTGTCTTCAGGAATGTCCATAGGACTGCACTTCCAAAGTCATAACCTCTACTCCCTGCCAGTGCCTCAAGGTGAAGGTGGCATTTGAACTTTACTGTAACTAGGCCTTTTTCCCTGACGCCTAATGTGTATACCAAAATCTGTGGGTGCAGAACCAGAATTGAAAACCAAACCACAACAAGATGATTCTCGGATCCCAAACAATTTGCAGAGCCACAGATTGGATACAGCCCCAGGTAACTCACAGGTCTCATAGGTGACCCTGCTGTGAGCCAGAGCCTGACAGAGATCTCCTGAGAAGTCCTTTCCCACCTGAATTTTTCTTGTGAGTCTAAATAGGTTTGCCATGGGATCCCTGAGAAATGGCAAATATTTACTTGTCAGAAACAGTTTCAGATTTACTTTTCGGAGTAGAGTTGCACTTCAAGGAGGTGCTGTCCTTTCCTAAGTATAATTTCCCTATGTCAGCAGATCATTGGGCAACTGAAATAATCATTGTCTACTTTCAATTAAATTCTAATCTGTTCAGTGCTCTCCTCTGGAATACAACTCAGTCACACACTGAAATGAAAAGAAAATATGGGGAACACCATTCAGCGGTGGCACAGAAGAGCAATATACTGAGCCTCCTAATCCTTCCCCCTCCTTCTCCAGAGAGCTGTTAAAAGATCAGGGCATAGAACCACTACAAAATAAACAAGCACTACAGATTTTGCAGTAGGTGGGACCATCTGGACCCAGATAATGTCACCCTAAACAATCTGCCATCCAGTTGTAGCTGGGAAGGAGATAGAAGTCTTTTGTGACTCAGAGCTAAAAGGCTGAGATGACAGTGTGGCTTTGCTCCCTGATCTCAGTACAGAAAATAATTTTTATTTATTATTTTATTATTCCAGATAATGCCACTGGATGTGGCCAAGAACAATCCCCTCTGTTCACATTATCTGTACTGTGCCATGTACTTGAAAAGTTCCAGCTGAACTAATAGTTGTGTGCTGGCTTTCTCTGCTGTTTCTGCAAACCAAGCACACCACAGTCCAGCTCTTTCCTTGGCATTCATGTAGACCACTGGAATGGTCAGCATACAGTGTTCTGTGCCTCATGATTTGTTCTAGCAACAGGACATGGATGGACCTGTTTGTGCCCTGTGAAAATCCCTCTCTGTTTCTAGCACAACCAAACACATAATCCTGAATAAGCCCGAGACTGAATTGTAAATGTACAATGAAGCAAAGCAGAACAGTTCTCAGCACCCAGCCACGAACATGATCCAGTCCCATACAGCTGGTAGCATCTTCTGATTTTCTATTCTTAAAATACTCTTTTAAAGTGCTGCAGTCAGAAGGGTTTCTTTTAAAGGTCACATAAAGTCACCGTTGAACATTTAAGCAGGAAGCCATAGGAGTATTACCAGAAGTGAGGCTTGCTCACACCTTGGAGTTTTAAGAGCAATTTTGAAAGTGTTCTGAGCAGCATTAGGAAACAACACTTAACTTTCTGTGCAAGAGCTGTCTTGTTGGTGTCATTAAGTTTTACCACACATAAATTATTACCAATTGGGGACTAAAGCTGCTTCAAACCCCCCAGAATCCTGACTGACTAGTGGGAAAGCAGGCAATACATTTGCAGCAACAATAGAAATACCCATAGGATTTATGTGGTACCTTGCTGCACTAGCCTTTCAATTGTGTGATTCATAGTCAGAATTAAAAAATCATTAAAGAACACAGAAAGACAGAGAACAATGCCAGATATTCATCTGCTGTCAACTGATGTCAATGCACTGTGCTTCCTGCTATGAGATAGTGCTACATGCAGATAGGAATGTTTGCAGCAGACCCACAAAATCAATGTATTATGTGAACCTGGACAGTTTCAGGTTGCAGGTCATTTGTTTCTCAGATGCTGTGTGGGTGTTTTTGGGCACAAATTAGAGATTCCAAGGCTTACTGGTATAACATATTCTGAAAGGAATGGGGAAGAATGAATGCCTTTGCAAGATCTTCCTGGTTGCTGCTTAGATTATATTGCTTTGATAAAAAAAATACTTAGGCCATAATGGGGAAAACAATTCCAAAGGTATTATTATAAAAAGATAATACTTTTACCCTGAGAGAGATGGTGATATTAGGTGAAGACAGGAGGTAAAAACAGCAGGTGTCAAATCTATTGCAAACAAAAAAGATAAAACCGTAAGTGAAAGAATTGAAATAAGGGCTTCATTATATTCAGATTGCAAGGGTGAAAATTTCCTTTTCTTGTACAGTCTCAAGAAAAAGTCCAGTCTAATAAACTTCCCAGCTAATCACAAAAGCACATTTCACTGCTTCTACCTTCTCCTTTTACAGTTTTCTAGCACAAGAATTGTTGAAAATGTACATAATTACCTACTTGGTTATCTGCTCTAGCACTGAATGGATCCAGTCAGTAAGTTTTGACTGTTAGAAAGTTACAGATGCCTCTGTGCCTTGGTTGCTGCACTCCATGTGTGCACTGGCACACAAAGGGTGCAAATAAGAAACAGCCAAGTGATACTTTGAAATAAAACAGAGATCACAGCACAGTTCTGTGCATGTCCTGTCTCCTCTATACTGCCCACTTCCTCTTTGCATTCAGGGATCTATATTCCCCTGGATTCTTATTTTAAGATGATAAACACATAACTGGTCAAGCTTTTATTTTGATTGCAACTTGTTATTTCTACAGTGCCCCCTGTAATAATAAACTCATTATTATTTTTACTTTAAAGATATGTTAATTTATTTTTAACAAATAAAAGGTAAGGAGAAAAATATTGTTTCATCTTAGACTAGTTAGAAGTTGCACTATCTATTCCTGCGAGGATGTTCCCTCTGTTTCTTTGCACATACCACAGGCACTAGAAGATGCAGTACCTCTATTTCCAGTTCTCCAGTTGTCACTGGGGAAGAAACCATCTCCAGGTTCCTCTGGCAGGTGCACTAATTCCAGGGTTACAGAATCATACTAGAGGTCTTTTTCCCTGTGAATACTAAAGGCTTCAGAAGAAGGAGATGACACAGCCTGTTCAAGATCCTGCAGCAATTCAGTGGGAGTGGTGTCTGGGGAAGCAGAACAGGTTTATGTCCTTATCTGCAATCAAAGAGATACAATATTGTATAACTATTCATAAATTAGTTATCAGGTTAGGACAGGGGCTATAATGCTTGCATCTTCTTGCTGTGTTATCTTCTTTATGAAGTTCCAAAGGGGACAGTCTGTAATCAAGGCTGCTTAGGGTTTAGTGGCTGAATGTTTGAGCCCAAGGGCAAAAATATATGTTGTTTGTACATGTATCTCTGTAGATATAAAATTTAAGTTTTCCTGGTGGGAACTTTGGTCAGAATTGATTTCAGTTGGCAGCTGACCATCAGCTGGACAGACTTAGGCCTGAAAGTTTTAGGAACTCTTAGGTACCTAAGTATCTTGAAAGATCTATGTTTTAAGAAAAGCTCATTATTAGCTTATTTGATTCTTTAAGCACCTGTTAGAAAATATTTTTGAGTTTACTCTAAAGCTTTCTTCACTTGTTTTCTGCAGCTCTTGCTGGTACGGACTAATCCAGACCATAATGGTGATTCCTTCTTCCCATCACAGTTATTCCCTCTTATTGATTCACCTTATATTAAAAGATAACTACCAAGTGAACTTGTAGTTTAATCATTTATAGTTTGCTTTCTGCTCCTGTCACATAAACACTTATTTTTTGCATTCTGATGCATTTCTCAGAAATACCAAAACATTTTCTTTTGAAACTTGGAAGGCAGAATTTTTTTCCCTTTGTATTTGGAGCACCAGGGAGGTGAAGCATCTAAATACCTATTGAGTTTAGCTGACAGGAGCACAGCAAACACCAATAAATAAGGAAGCTGCATTATCTTATTGCACCATCTCTGAGATACTGAAACAGTCAAAACCACACTGTTTGTGCAAGATCAAGGTCTAAGACATGCAACATGGTCTGTGTAATACCCGAATACTTGTGAACAGCCACTTGAGCCTGCACATCCAGGCTTGCCTATTTATTGTTTTTCCATTGTTGTTCCTCAGACACAACTGACCCCTAAGCAAAAATATAGAATGTTGCATAATATTTAATATAAGTAATTGATGCAAGTAATTGACATAAATAATCCTTTCATTTTTCCAAAAATAAGATATAATTAAAAATGGAAATATATGGGCTGTTGTGCTATTGCTTTGGTGAGGTGTTTCCTCCTTTCTCAGGTACAAAAAAGATAATACAAATGTTTCCAGCCCTTTAGGGATTGGATTTAGTCCAAAATTATGAAAGATGCAGAGTGTCATCTTAGACAAAACACTTCCTAAATTTGTCTTTTTGCTAAAATTAGGCCACCTAGAAGATTAAAAGCTTTCTTCTTTTTTTCTGCCTTAAAAAACATAATTACACCCTAATTTAAAACTCTAATTGAGTGTACTTGTATTGGTAAGATGTTCTTTTTCCCTTTAGGGACAGTATTCCTATTAGTCACACAAGCTGTCTAATCATTTCATGGTCCGTCCATTTCCCCACCCTACACCTCCATTATAAATGAGAAAATTAAAGCTTTTTTTTTTTTTTAAGAGTATCTCAATTATATCCTCATAAATTCAGCAACTGAACATTTCAGTTGAAATAGTAAGCCACATCTTTAGCCAGTGTAAGTTATCATTACTCTGCTGATTTCAATGAACAAAAGGTAACTTGCATCAGCTGAGACTCTGACCCATGAAAATAAACCCACTGAAAAAGTCTAAAAGCTTCAAGCTCAAGAATTCATGTCCTGGCTATAAATGCACACCAGCCGTACTATTACCTTGAATTTTATTAATGTTACAAGTTTTTTTTGCATTAAATAACGATTGATGAATTTGCACAAAATAATACTACACAAAATACCATGACTGCATCTTTCTGATTAAGGAGACCATAATTTTTCTTCAACTAGTAAGTCATAAAGACATTACCTTTTCTTTGGTTTTGTAAGTGACTCTATTTGAACTTTGATTTTGCAATCAGATCAAGGCGAACACTTGATATTCTTTCTTTGCCCAAAAGCCCATCTTTGCTATCTTTTAGCTTAGATTTATAGATCTGCCATTTAACCAGATGGTGATAGAGGGATTCTATGAAAATATGTCTTTACAATCAGATCTTACATTTTACTAAGTACTTTGAAATGGCCATTTTCCCTTTAAGCCACAGGACCATTTTAATGTTGGGTTATTAGACTACATTGTTTTTCTTCCACCAAATCACATGAAATCTGGTAAGGTTTGGGGAAAACAAATATGCGAACTTTTAACTGATTTTCTAAAGCCTAAGAACTACTTCTGGCTTCTATAGTCATTGCATAGTCTTTGTAAAACAAAAGACATTTTAGCATTTAAGAATTAGCTTTTATTATTTTCCATGCTATGCCTTCAGGCCTGCATTCATAAACATTATCTTTGTTCTAGGTTTAAAACTTTTAAGGAGAAACAAACTTAATTGCATATAGTGTATGGAAAATTTGGGGTTTAACCACTAATCTGTGGCTTGCAGTGAATTTGGATGGAAGGAATTCAAGGCTCTGAAGTGCCATGTTTCTCATGCTTGTCTGCATTGACTTCAGGAGTTCTAGGACTTCTCAGTGAATATCATAATTTGCTTAAATAAAAGGCAAAGGAGTGAATCTTTAAAGGTTTTGAAATCTATGTCTTTCTTTTGCAAATATTTATCTATACATACTTCAAAGAAAAAGCTACCAATGAAGGATTTATTGAAATTAATTTCTGATAAACATTAATTTCTCAGTATTTTCTGCACTGGATGAATTAAAAAAAAAAGTGCAGATCATTGTTACTTCTATTAATCCTGCTTTCATTGTCTTTTAGTTATAGAAACAAAAGATAAACAGAAATACATGTTGGTAAACATGTTCATAACTCGGGTAACATCAGACTGCTTCCTCAGTTTCCACTAGCTGAGGATCTAGTTCAGGAAATGTTACTTTTCCAGTGCCAGTAACTATTATACCTCTCTCTGCTCTGTCAGATTTAGAAATATTTGGTCTTATTGATGCCATGAAGACTTTTGCCTTTTCTTTTATACCCCTGTTATACCTTTTACAACTTCTGTATTCCTAGTGCTTTTTGCCTACATTCTTGGACTTGTTTGTCAAGCTAAGAGACTAAACATTTTAGAAGCTTCGTAGCCAGGGATCAGTGTGCCCCAGACCCCAAGGTCCTCCCCAGAACACATTCTGTAAACCAAGATAGAACCATCCAGGGGAAGGTTCCTTGGGGAGGGGGGGGCTCACTTGAGCCTCTCATTGGGGAATCTTTGATAGATATGCTAATTAGTAAAACCTATAATGTTATACCCAGTGTTGGGGGGGGAGGAAGAGAGAGACACAGAGACACAGGGAAAGACTCGGTGGGGTGCATCTCGATGCATATGATCTGGACGTGTACACCTAAGGATCCTTAAAAATAAATACCAAGGTAAAATCCCTTTTCCCCTTCTAACCGTGTATGCCTCTTGATTTTAAGACCAGGAAAAGGCATCATTATCTTAAACAAACACATCTGGTGGTGAATCTGAAAAGATGGCTTATTTCAGACCCTGAACTTCCCTTCCTCACATACACGGGCCCTGAGGATGTTCAATACAATTAAGGAAAAACTCCAAGGTTGCAAGAAAGGCTCAAAATGAATATTATTTTAGAACTCTAGCCCAAGGCTGCAGTATTTAATTGAATTCATTGAATTTCAGCTAAGTAGGCAACTACTTTTCTGACCTGAGGGAGACCTGTATGTATCAATAACAGCACTGTTATTAACAAAGCACTAACAGAGCGCTGGAGACACCACAGAAAGTTTTATATCTGTAGATGAAAAAACCACTTTTGATCGATGTGATTTCTGATCGGTCATTTTCAGCTCACAGTTGTGACCCCACTGACCCTCACAGTTCTGCTGCAATACATTAATTGTCACAGTGTCTAATTGCTCTGTGCCAATCATCACCACACCCGCTGTACAGGGGCTGTTTGTCATCCGACTATGTTTAATTAAGTATCCTAACTCTACATCCAGCTCTGACTGCCTGAGTTCATGAGGAATTATTTGCTATTTACTCATTTTGATGCTGTACTAGTGACTGGCTGGCTTTCACATTAGAAGGAACTGGCTAAAGCACGTTGGATGTTTGTGGTATGCCCCATGAACAAACTTAGGAGAATAGTTAGTAATTAAAAATGTTGAAATGCCACCAATTAAATGTCGTTTGGGTATCCAATGGCTCCATAAAAGCCATTTAGAGGAACAGTTTAATATTCATGTGTGAACACGCTCCTTTTGGAATTCCCTTGATATTCACAGGAACTACTTTTTAGATTAAGTTTGATAGAGGATGAAATACCAGCTGAGCTTATGTCAGAAGCAGCACTGGGTAGGGAATTTATAGGAAAAAGATGACATGTCCTAATGCTCTAGAATATTGTATTTTTTTCTTGTAGTTATCCACAGAAAATAAAGTTCAGTTAACTGCTATAACCAGTAAGAGCACAAAAGATGAAGTCTGGGTCTCCTTTTAAATATAACTTGAAAACTTGCAGGTACTCTCTCCCTGCCAGTCCCCTGCCCCTTCCAAACAAGCTACAGTGTAATTGTGGGGCCTTGAAAAACTACTGTAAAAAAACCACCTAAAGAACTCCCCACCAAAATTCTGAATTGACAGTAAAAGAAAACAAAAAAGAATAGGGGGAAAGCGGACACTTGTCTGCTTTTATCTAAAGCACATGAAGCTGGCTCACTCAGTGTTGGATTCCCCGTCATGTAGAAGCAACATCTGTCTCTGCAGGTTTTTTGAGAGCTCCAGATGAGTAATGCTCGCAGCTGAAAATGAAAGCCATTGCACCGATACCCACAGTGCAGCCGTCCCAGGGAGCAACACATGTCAGTGGTTCTCAACTGCAGTGTTTCTACTACTGGAAAAGGGAATCCTTAATAATATCCTAATCCTTAATAATAGCTATATATGTCTTCCCACACTTATTATGAAGAAAGAGGTGATGCTTTCCAATATCTCCTTGGATACAACAATGAAATCTTGGCTTGGATTCCATGTGTAGGAATATGTAAGTGAGAACAATTTGGAAACATAAGGAGCAGCTTCAACAGAGGTTTTGACACTCCTGTTCCTATGTTGCTCCTGTGATATTAGCAACCCTTTAAAATAACCACAAATAGACTTTCAGGCTTGAGTTCCTGGCAAAGACGCGGCAGTTCTGTCATTTTTTCAGACTGGACTGGAATTCTTAAGGAGAATAAAGTTCCTGTAAGCCTGGTAATGGCAGTGGCAATGCATGGAGGGGCACCGCTCCTCCCTGTGCCAGCTTCAATAGACACATCACAAATCATGTGGCACTGGGGGTGTGTTTTCCTGGCATCATTTCTCTTCTCACTTAGGCAGCTCTCAAATGGATTCAATGCACCTGGCCAACGTCTATCTAGTACTGTTGTGATGGTACAGAAACACACTATCCAGTTTGGCATTGGCATCCTTGCTCAGCACACAGAAAATTTGTTAAAGCCTTAAAATCTATCGAAGGTCTTAAGCTGTTATAGATCTGCCACAGAATGGAGTTAAATGCATACTGTGTATTTCTTCTGCAAAGCAGACAATGATTTCATAGAGCAGAATACAACTTTTCATTTATTTAAAATACACAAGATTTCATAGGCGGAGATCATATAACTGAGATCTTAAAGGTTTTTGCTGTATGTGCCAAGCTGCATTCCTACATATCTGAAACATGACAGAACTTTAAGTTATGTGGTTTATAATAGCAGAATACTGTAGCAGTAATGAAAGATAGGAAAACTGTGGCATTGCCTTCTTCATGTAACTTCTGTGTGTAGAAATTGAACCAAAGAATAAGGGATTATTGTGTCAAGCTTGTCAAGCAGATACAAATTTCTGCCCCACAGGTGTGACATTCAGTGGAATTACTGGCAGCATGACTGCTCAAATCAACTGTACTGTGAGGGCATTCAAACGATGGGCAAAAGGAATGGCTGTAGAAAAACCGGGAGAGAGGGTGGCTTCTGCCAAAATCCACTCCAAAATACTTTCTTTTATCCTGCAAAGGGCAGCCACTGTTTTGAACAATATCACTAATGCAAAGTGGGAAAGACACATTGTAATTTTGGTGTGGTTTTGGTGGTGGTTGTTATTATTATTTTTAATGATCCAGTCAAACTTTTTAGATAATTATCAGTGAGGCTAACATTTAATATTTTACAGCAACAAAGCCCAGCCTCTAATTTTATTACTTTGATTGTTTGTTCCTCATGATGTCCAGCTAAATCACACAATGGCTTTACTGTCACACTGCTGGCCTGGGACAGGAAATGGGTGCAAGTGACACACACTGTAACACACACTGTACTTTCCAGGTGGATTTGAGCCAGAATGATTCACAGCTTTGTTTAAGATGCTTTGGAGATTCAAAGCACTTTCATTAACATGCATTCAGTCACTCATCTCCTATCTAACAACAAATAAGTAAACATACAACTGCAAAGGCAGGATTTGGATATCAAACCTGATAGCACTTGTGAATTGTTCTTTGCCTCATTTAGCCAGTCCTCTCTGTATAAAGTTTCTTTACAGATATTGTTTCTCTAAAAATTAAAGACCATCTTAGTGGTTAGTCACAACTCTTCATGTTTTTATTAGCTTTAGAGCTTTGCCTGATGCTTACATATTTGTGTATAGCGTTCTTCCCTGCACCTGCACAGAAATATTTCCCCTGATTCATCAGTGTAGAGCAATCTGCCTCCTTAGATAATTGAAATTACTAACTCCGTGTTTCTGATTCAGTTGATATGCTGTTTTTGTTTTGTTTATTGAAATTTTCATACCTTTTGAAATAAAGACAGGCTAATAAAGTTATTATCTTTTTTGAGATAATTGGTAGCTTGCTGTGATTTTTTTTTTCTTAATTTGTTTGCAGGAGCAATATTTCCTGTAAAGATCCAATTCAGCAGTTGTCTGATTTCTTCCCTTGATCTCAGGCTGGTCTACAACACTGCCAAAACAGCATGACCGGGATTACTAATTCAAAATTTTCCTTTTCTGGTATCAACCCAACCAGGCAATCTAGGTTCTGTAGGACAGCCATATTCCTGAGCTGCTTGATAGACTAATGTATTTTCATTTAGTTCATACTCATGCAAAACACTGAGCCCACATGCCAGGCCACCTAGTCAAAAACTCTATGAATTTAAATAAGGCTGGAGAATAATGTTTCTGAGAAGCAGGGTTTAATAACTGTTCTTCCTATGAGCAAGTATATTTTAAGCAAAGACCCTTTCTGTTGTAAAAACACTTGTACATTTTTTAGGAACTTTGAAATAAATTCTGAAGTTTGGACTAGTTGTTAATTACTCTTCAGTTTAGAGAGATTTTGATAAAGGTGGCAGTGGTCAAAATTTGGTCCTGATTTCTTTCAGCATGAAAAATAACTTGCTTGATACAGCAAATCATTAATTTATCTCTTTTACTTCTCCTCCTTATGATGACAAGAAATTACTATCTTTATTTTACTTGTTTCAATGAAAAAAAAAAGCAGGAGTGCAAAATCATCATCAGCTTTCAATCTATTAGCAAGAAATAACAATTCCATTATTATTAATATTTCAAATAAAATTTTCCATTTTGTGGGTTAAGAAATAACAAAATAACTAGAAGCTATAAACTCAGGTATAACAGTGCTCTTTTAAAAATGATTCCAAACAATATTCTAACCTCCATTTATGTATCAACATCTCAGGTATAAAGTACACAAATTACTGATTTTTTCTCCTGTAAGAGTGGACTTTGTTGTATTATGTTAAAGGAGTTCCATGAAAAACTAAAAGAGAGTAATAAACCTACCATTAAGCATTGACAGTCCTGAGATATCTGAATATCTTTACAGATTATCAATATGTAATGTGACTGAAGGGGGAAGCAGCACAGAATGGGAAAATTGCACCAAGTGGAAGAAAAGAGATTGTTTAGACATCAAACAAACCTTCAGATTCATCACATCTAGAATCCCTAGCTAAAAATAAGCCAATGTCTGCTGTAAATGCAACCAGGGTATAAAATTGCTTTGTTGGGTTTTACTCTTGGTTTTTTTACTAAATTATCTTTGGTCTGTATCAAATTAAAACACAGAATGAGAAAATTTGCGTTGAAAAACCATATAAATACACAGTCCTGATTTATAAGACATATATATATATATATAGGCCATTTCTCATAACTTTCTTGAGACCTAAACTAGTACCAGTCAAAATTAATTAAACCAAACCTGAATATCATCTTACTAGGGTTGAATATGATAAATAATTATTATAAAGTAGCTTCTTGGACAATTAGCAGTACATACTTCATATCGGAACTCTGCACATCTTGTTTCTTTTCATTGGAATTTAGGAATTTGCAGCTAGAGTTCTAGAGCTACCTGGGTACGTAAAGCTAATTGGGCACATAAATCTCACTAGATCACATTGAACCCAAACACTGCACATAGTTGTTGCTTTCTGTTTGCTGTGCTTATTTCTTCCTGTCTGGGCAGAACTGGATGTGTTAACGCATTTCTAATGACTGCACTTCCTAGCACTATGCAGGCTTCTTGTTTAAGAACACAAACCACCAACACTGAGTAGATTTCCTCTTTTCATGATAGTTCTGGAATCCTTCACTTATATTTTTGTTTTATGAGCGATTTCACAGTGCCCTGAGATTCAGTGATGCTTCTGTATTCCTGTAGTTTCCTCTGTTAACTCAAGCATCAGCTACAAGTGTGGGAAAAAAAAAAATCTATAAAAAATAATCCCAGATGTATTAAATGGAATTCTTCTGTGACTGTCCCTATCTCCTTGCTCTGATGGCCTCACCAAAAACCTGTTCAAGTGAACATGGGTGCTTCCTTTTAGCCATACCCATCTTTCTCCCCAAGGAGAATGGACTCTGGATCATCACCAAGATTACATTTTGGATCACCATGTGATTATTTTCAATTGGCAGAGTCCCTCCCAGTCATTGCCATCAAGTTGCTACTCAGTAGAAATCTCTGCTTCAGCTTTTAACCAGGACACTGATGCAAACTGATGCAATTCTATTAATTTTAAATCTGCTTAGAATTTATTTTTAGGACCACTGTGAGGAAGAACACTATCATGATTGAGATCCAAGTTATGATAATGAAAATATTGTAAGATATTTTTATAAATAACTCAAGTTTGAATTCTGTTGCTTTATAACAAACACATTTACAAACGTGTGGGGTGGTGGGGTTGTGTTCTTTGGTTGTATTTTACTTTTTAATCATATCTAGTAATCAGAAACACAAATATTAGCTGCCTGAGAAATTTTTAAAATATAGCTGCATACAAATTTCACAGCAAACACAGTACTGGAATTGTTTGTCTTAGGCCTGGTTTATACTCAAGTCCCTTTGGCATTTACAAATCAAATCTTTACCTTAATCAGATGTGAGTATGCAATAGACTAATTCTATATTATTAGCTGTGATGTTTATAAATCAGAAATGAAACTCAGAGGTATGAAACTGGGGTGTGAGACCCAAGTCCTTTTATGTGTATTTCTTTTAGAGAGTAGTGTTTTACATCCCCTGGCTGTGACTACTGAAGACACAGGCTGTCCTATCAGGACCAAAGGAGTACTCCCACACAACGGAGAGCACAAATCACCCCTGCTCTACTTGGACAGGATTTAACCTTTTGTACCGTAAAATAAGCTCTGGAAACAGTAAAACCTCAATTCCATTACTATCCTATTTACTTATGGAAGAGTTCAAAGAGTGACTCTGTCCTTCTGAAGTTCTTGAGGTTTCAGCTGGATATTTTCTTTAAGGAGTAAGAGAAATTATTTATGGAACAGACACATTAGTATTCCATACAACTGTTTGTTTAAGTTCTATTTGTTTTTCTGTTAGTACTGTAGAGATATCACTCATATACAAACTACTGTCAAAATATTTTCTCCAGCTATAGCAATGATGAGGAGAGTGAGTGGTTTGAGAAGGCAGAGGAGAGTTGCCGCATTGCTTGGCTACATCTGCATTTGTAAACTCCTGCATACTGTGAAACTCTTTAGGCAGCTGAAGGGATCAGTGAACTGAGATACATCTGGGTAGGAGAGAAGCAAAAAAACAAAGGGAAGCAAGAAATTCACATCTAAATGGAGATGCTTTGATAGTAGCATAATGAATGTAGCCATCTAACAGAGATTTTATAGCGAGGGAAAAGCTGTTTGTATGAGTGAGAAGATAACTCTGACAGGAAAAAAAATGGGGAGAAATTCTTCATCATGAAGTGCACATATCCTTTTTGGTCTTAGTTACCCTAATGGATTCTAAACCAGATATTAATCTCCTTCAGGATCATGTGTAATTCTCATATCAGTGTGTGTGTACACACAGATGTGTGTTTGTGCATACATACACTTCTGAAAATAGATATGCTGGGTTAGAAAGTTACAATTTCTTTCTTTTATTGGCTCATGCTGGCAGATACTTAATGTTTAAAGGTCAAGCTGCTGGAAGATAAAATGCTAACAACAGCAGCAGAAACTGCTGAGATAGCAGAAGTTAGTAAAATATTTCTCTAAATGCTTCTGTTTGTTACCCTGTCTAATACACAAAAGGCTCAAGAACATCTTAGAAAGATGAGTGTCCCAGATTGTCAGATGAGGGCCGTTGGTGTGCTGGGATGGGTGTTTGTTGCTCTCCTCTGGATAGAGGGGTGCAAGGGCCGCAGAGATTGGCAGCAGAACAAAGCTCTCAAGCCTGATAGGGAGGACTGGTCTAGCCTTAGACGTTTGTTCCTGACACAATTTTTTTTCTTTGCATTTCTTTGCAGCTATAGGATGCATTTTATTTCCCCCAGCACAATGTCTATTTCTGTCTGGTTCACAGCAGGTGCTCTAAACCCAGCTTAGGAGTGTTTAAATTCACAGAATCACAGAATGGTTTGGGTTGGAAGGGACCTTAAAGACCATCTAGTTCCAAACCCCTGCCACGGGCAGGGACACCTTCCATGAGGCCAGGCTGCTCAGAGCCCCCTCCAACCTGGCCTTGAACACTGCCAGGGATGGGGCAGCCACAACAATTTAAATAGGTCACCAAGTTTGACATATTACTGCAAGACAGTTCTCTTTTGGACAATTCTTTTCTGAATATAACATAAAAAATCACAACAATTTTTCTTTTGTCAAGTGTCCTGACTTTCCTTAAGACTTTTTCTTCCCTCCTTCTTTCATCATATTACATTATTTTGATACTTAAACTGAAAAGAAGTCATTATTCGGAGCACAAGACTTACAGGCTGAGCCTTTGTGGAACTAGCACTAAAGCCCTATTTCATAGTCATTGTTCACAAAATAAATGTTTCAGAATTGTCTATAATTGATGTAGGAATATATAAATATTCACATAAACACAAAATTATTGTTTTAATATAACTGATTGAAAAAATAATCCTGATTGCTATAGAAATACTAAATAGAAGACTAAAAATATATCCATGTCTGAATAATAAGAGATGGTCATCTCTTTCAGATTTTTTATTTTAAAATTATTTACTATCTCCAGGTTTAGACTTACTATAAATAAAACTGTGAATTTTTCTCTTTCTTCTTCTGCATTATGACAAATATTGGTAGCGCTGCACATTTATTGTCAGCAATGCCTCTGAGACCCATGATCTTTCTAATCCTATTTCTGGCCTTTAAATGAATGAAGGATTCATGATACTTCCTAGAAAATCTGGCTTAGGTATCAGATAGGTTCTTAAATATTACAATGCAGTAACAGGCCAGATAGTGAATTACAGAAAAAAAAGCGTTCCAAAACTATGTTAGACTTCCTGGAGCTCAACAGCTTTTCCTTTTGCAGAAGCCACTGAACTTTTCTTTTTAACTCATCCAGTTTCCGCACCCTTCCTTTTCTCATAGCCCTCTTTGAAAAAACTTTCCAGCCTTTTAAAAATACTGTGAAAAAAATGGTTCTACTGGATATCTTTTAAAGGGAACATAGAAGACATCTTGAGAAAAAGAAGAAAATAATTTAGCCAGTAGTAATTTTACATATATCTGAAGGGATCAAATAAGAAACCTGATACAGACCTGAATTATTTCAGCAAAGTTTCCTGAAACAGTGAAAAAAACCCTGTGTTAAATGGTAATCTGGAATTTCAAACTGCATGCTCCCAATAGCCCAAATTTTCCCAGTTCTAAAGCAGAATGGGATTTGATTCAACCTGTAAACTAGGTACTTTTTGTTCTGCTTTGGTAAGGATGGGCCTATCTATAGAACTGCCAAAGATTTACACGATCCAACTGGAACTAAGGAAGTCACAGCTTTAGGGTGAGGGCTCTACCAAAATTGCAGAATGCAAACAAAATGTTTTTCTGATGTTGAAATGCAGTCTATGATTCTGCATGCGTGAATATGTAAAACCAGTCTTAAGAATACTGCTGTTCTGGGTAACTGATTTATTTGAAGGAGAAAACATTTATTTATAAAGAATGTTTAAATGGAAAAATTTCATTACTTAATTTACAACTGGTATAGCAAAACTTGGTTGACTACAGGTTTTTAACGTAATATTGTCAGTTTCTCTTGGACAGTGCTACAGATTCATTTCATAAAATCCATTTAACTGATTAATATGTAAATCAAGAAAACTTGTTATCCTCTGAATTCTAAAAACAAAGGTGCTCCCCTATGTTGTACAGTGCTGTCAATCTGAAATAGAAAGTTCTTGCTCTTTGATTGCAATTCTTTCACAGATAAAAACTGGTCTATTAAATAATGAAAGGTATTGGTACAAACAAAGTGGAAATTAATGTTTTAAAGTGATATATATTTACTGAGATGAAACAGATTTTATTTAACGTATATTAAAAATTTATTCCGTAAACAAAACATGATAAGATTGCATGTTTAATTATAGTGAGAAGCATGAATATAATCTTAAATCTGAATGCTGAAATTTGTTTTGAATTATTTACACTGTCCTTGAAACATCAGTATGCTGCCTTTCAGAGAAACACAAAAAATTACTGTCCTCTCAAACTAATTTTACAGTTTTGCAAAAATTTGCAAAAATACTGCTGAAATCAAATTATCTATTCCCCAGTCATTTGTCATAAAAATATGCATGCACACATTGACACACAGTCTCTACATATGTCATAAAAAATATGAATGTCACCCTGCAAAGTCTGGTTTAACACAAATGGACTGCATTTTCTGTTGTACTGTGAAACATTTTTCAGCAGGACAGGAATTAGGCAGCTCAGAAAGACCAGATATCAGCTGCCTTTACCTGAATAACTTTTCTAAAAATTACTAGTAAAATCAGACACAGCAGCTGTCTCTCACTCTAACTGGATGATTTAGGACACATCGTGTCCATACCTCTTTGCAGCCACCACACTGCTGGAGCATGTGCTGCAAAATAAGGAGACTTTTATTATTATTATTGGTTTTTTTCCAGCACTTGTTCCAAGCTTTGCTACATGTATATGCACAGTAGAGTCTTCATTTTTTTATCAAGTGTATTAAGAGTTGTTAATAAGGTGGTAAAAAAGAGAAAGGACAATGCTGAAGGTATTCCCATATACTGCATATGGGTTATACACCTCTGAGCGCAGGATGGGCTCTGTGACATTCTTGCCAGTATCAATTATCATAGAGTCACAGAATTACACAATGAACTAGGTTGGAAAAGACCTTTGAGATCATCAAATCCAACCTATGACCTAACCTAACACCTCCTCATCAACTAAACCATGTCACTGAGTGCCGCGTCCAGTCTTTTTTTAAACATATCCAGGGACAGTGAGTTCAAGGGCTTGTTCTGCAGTCAAAGGGCCTGTGTGTGTATGGGCAGCCACTTCAGCCTGATCCATGACCTGATTTCCCAACCAGAACTACTGGGAAGCTGGCAGTTCCACTGTCCTTTGCGGCCTGCTTGCATGGCCACTCCCTCAGTATGATGGCCACTCCCATCACATGATGGGTTCATGGCCACTCGCTCAGTGTGATGGAAACCAGGACTGCTTCCCAGTTGCAGCTCAAGGCTGTACAGAATCCTGTGCTGGGCGCGGCCAGGGGTAGTGCCCTGAGCACTCACATCCCCACAGGGCAGGCTCAGCTGGGTGACAGATCTCTTTGAGCTTTTGAGATCTAAGTGCAGATACAGCCTGCAATCCTCTGATTTCCACCAGCAAAATCCCCAGTCTCGCAAGCATTCCTGAGTAATTTCCTAGTCAGTACGAAGCTGCAGGGGTCATGAATCAAAGTGCTCTGCACTTTGGTACCTTTGCCTCCAGAGCTCAAACCCTCCACAGAGATAAGGAACGAAATACCAGCAATGCCTGGCACGGTGACATGATTGCAAACAGCAGCGTTGGGAGCTCTGCACAGCCCCCGACACTTTACTGTGCTAGAAAATCCTTGCCAAGGGTATGAAATGAGCCAGTAAGTTAGGAAACTTAATTCTGCCTTCCTGTAAAGACACAGTATTAAATATTCTTGGGTTTTCTGACCACCTCCTGTCTTTTCTTGCACTACTTCATTCACAGGATAGACTCAATATCCAACAGATAATAAGAGCACTAATTTATTCTCCCCCCTCATCCTCACTATTTAATTGTCTGATATTTCATTTATAAGAGAAATCCACCACGGGTCATCTTCCAGTTCTCTTGCATCAATTTTTAGTGTTGTAATATCTACTGAATGATGTAATAAAGCACATATCTGTATAACTGCAAGCATCAGAGCATGGAATTATGTGCATTTTTAAGTGGAATGTGCTCTCTGACAAGCAAATATTGTGTTCACTTTTCACTACCAACTAAAGTGCTGTTTAAGTGTTTCCTATCAGAAACAAAATAGTTTTTAATGGAAGGATATTGTAAATTATTGATAAGGTCTATGGAGGAGCTCCTTGGACAGTGTAAATATGACAATTGACAGAGTTTAGAGGAGTCTCTTTAAAGTATTCTGATTATTAATTTGATAATGAAATAACATATAATTATATTATATGTAATAATTAATAATGCTTCCCTCCACCTCCTTTTTTTTCCACTTCCAAAAGAAATCCTGAGAGGGTAAATTCTTCAGAGAAGTAAGGAGGGCACTGAGCACTGTCAAGTCGTATCTAGGAAATGTCTGGATTTGCTCTTCTATACAGTCCCCCACAAACTCCCCTGAGAAGGATATACATCCTTCTTAATGTGAATAATCCTAATCTACAAACAAGAATGAAAGTGTGGGTGTATTTGTCAGAAAGTCACTTTTATTTCTCTCTCCAGATTATATCTCCTTCCCATTTCTTACAAGGGGGGGGAAACAGAAAACAAAGAACTCCAAAAATAAAAAATGGTGTAATTTTCCATAAATGCTTTCTTGGTTTTTTTCCAGTCTTACTTTTTTTTTACTATTTTACCATTTTGTGCTATCTCTACCTCGTGAAGAGATTCCTGGCCTAGGTAATTATTGAAACACCAAAATATGATTAGTTGGACCTGAGAACCCCATACTCTCCAACATTAAGTGAACTAAAGAAGCTGAGTTCAAAGCTTTTCTACTGGCAAGCCTCACAGGAGTAAACTGCAGGCACATTCACAATGCTTAAGAATACACTGATTTTACTTGCAAATATTTCCTGCTGTGTAGCCTTTAACACCTTTCAAGTCTGATTCAAATCTTACTGAAATTAATGGGAATTTCTGCACTAATATCATGCTTTGCATTAAGCCATTCATAGAGCTCCTTAATTTACTGCATCTGACCCTAAAGTTTTAATATTTCTACTCCTCTCCTTTTCAAGAGCAGATATAAACTGGGGAAACTTATGCTCTAAACCTGTAATTAAGATGTCCATTTCAGTTTCATACCTTTTTTTATACAGTGGTCTACTTTTAAGAGCATTTGATGGTATTTAAAAAT
>NW_008237174.1:5323356-5347809 GCF_000691975.1 Corvus brachyrhynchos | reverse complement strand
AGGCCAATTAATAGAAAGCATCATTTTAATTCTTCTTTAGTAGAATTGATTCAAAAGTGGGACTATATTTAGTGAACTAGATTTAAGATATTTATGTTGCTGTAAATTTACTCACTTAAGCAGAGATGCAGTAACTTAAACCAGTTAAGGTCTCTCTCAGTCTTGCCATTGACTTCCACACGTCTGTCAATAAAAAATAGAAGAACGGCAACCCAAAATATGGGCCTGTCTCAGACTTTTTAACTTCTCAGAGCAGGCTTATTCAGATAACTCATCCAGAATATTTTCTAATCTTTGCCAAACTGAAGGATGAAGATAGAGTAGTGCCAGTACTCCTTAGCCTTCGCCTCTAAAAATGGCAATTTACATGTAATTACAGACTTCTGACCTATGCTTGGAACGGGAAGCAGAAAAGTCCTTGTGCCTTCTTAGAGCATTTTGCTCACTGATTCACAGCTGGTAAGGGTCTCACTCTCAACACTTCTCTCAGTCATGTTCGCATTCTTTCATTAAATTGCAAAAAGTCTTATTTTTCAGTTTTCATACATGTATTCTAAATTCAGGAATTGCTAAGCTTAATAAACGGCAGCGGAAATGGAATTTTAGTTCCCTGAGCGTTAACATTTATGGAAACATTGTTCATAATATGAAATTAAAATGGGTAAAATCAACTGCTTGGGGAATGATCATGCCTTTTGAACAAATATAAAGGAAATAGATTTATTTATTATTTAATGAGAAAAATCAGAGTGCAGTTCACTTATTTCAATCAGGAGTGTGAGAATGGAACATGGTCTTGTGCTGACACTGAGATGACTGAGGCTAAGAGCTACTAAAAAATGAAATCAGAAGAGCTAGATATAAGGGAATAATACAATTAATTTGCATGGGAAACTAAGACAAAGAATAAGACTAAGGAAGAAGAATGATATGAAATGAAATTTAATAGACAGACTATAGACTGGGATCAAAAGACCCAGTAGATAAGTGCTCCCCTCTAAGGCCAAAAAAAGGGGAGTTGAAGCATGGAGTTGATGGATGAAGCCTTGCAACAGAGTGGCAAGTGAAAGATGAAGGAAAGTGAAAGGGAGATGGAACTCACATGGAACTCAGAAAGCTGAGTACAATAAAAGAAAGAGATAAAGAGATAAAGATCAAAGAAAGGGACAAGGAGAAAGCATATCTTGGGAGACCAGGATCAAAGAATGAGGCATTAGAAGGATGACATTAAAAGGAAATGGATTAGCCACAACCCACCTGGAAAATTTAGTGACATCTAGATGTACAGATGTTTCAAGAGGAAATGACAATACATTTATCTGAGTAACTTCCATACCAGTATGAAATTATGGGGAAGGAGAGTAGACTGAGGAAAGTCAGTGAATTAAAGACACTTCAGATGGATTGTCTAAGTGGGAAACTTAATTTGAGAACTGAAAAAATTAAACTTTAAAAAACAATGGATAAACCCTAGTAATAAAATATATGCTGTTGAAAAGTACTAGAGAAATAAGAGATTAGTACATAAAGAATGGGTTTGTAAAACATGAAGGAATGAAAACCAGGGAGGACTGAATATGGTTGAGCAGTTGTAGAAAAAATTATATGGCATAAAAATATGTACAGACTAAAACCTCTATGAAACTTGTAAAAATCTGAAAGCAGCAATAACTATATTTGGGTCTACAATCACTTTTGGACTGACAGAAAAAAAAAAAAATAAAAGAAACCCCTGGAGGAATGGGATACACAGGAAACAAAGTTCCTATCTTGTCCAGACTTCATATTTCATTAATACTGTGGTAAGCACATTCACAAAGATCCCCTAACAGTGTCACTCCTTTACACTTTTATAGCTTCAGGAACAGATTAAAAACAAAGAAAAGAAAGAAAAGGATTTAAAAACCTGAAAAGTTCACATCTCACATGCTTCTATCATTCAGTGATTTCCCTAGTGGTCTTTAAGTTCACTCTGGGTGGCATATTTTAAGCTTAGGGCAAGTCTTCTGCTGGAGGTCAGGGCTTTAATTTCATATTGCGGCTCAATTCAATGTTCAGTTTGGCTGCTTTGCTATGTAATCTTCTGCTAAGAGCACTGTATGTTGTTAGTGTTAAAAAATATGTTGCTCATGGATATATAAGGCATAAAATTCCTCTATAAATGTCTCTTTTGCTAGAGGTGTTGAAAATGTGGCCCAGTTTGTCAAAAACACAGCTGCTTTCCTTGGGGTTTCAGAATGCTCATAACAAATAGACTTTTTTATGAATTTGTGAGAACACCCTGAGGAAAACAGCTGCATTATTACAGAACCCATGAAATTGCAGACGAGTCTGAACCATTGTATTTTAAAGCACTGCTACTTAAAAGCCTTTTTAGTTTCAAGTAATAACATTATTTTATTTGATTTCTAGAAAGATATTTTAAGGAATACGTGATGGTGATTCTTTCTAGGCGACTGGGACAAAACTGTTAACACTGAAAGACCTCAACTGCTCAGATGGAGACAAAGCAGCATGCTGCACACAAAAAAATAATGGTGATTTGTGCTGTTAGGGGATATTTTCTGGCAGACACTCAGCAACTGGGTCAGGATTGAACCAATCCAAGAGGCCTTAGAGACAGGTAGAATCACCTCTCAACTCTTGCACCAATTTCTGTCTACATAAATGACAGATCCAAGGCTCACTCCATAGCTGAAGTTCCTTATAGTAAGATCTCTGTGAGGAAAACTTATTACTTTCTTCTGTGGCCCCTGCATGATACTTAGTTAAATAACTGGGGCAATCAGCACGTTTATTCAAAGGGCAAAGGATCTGAGATCTAGGACATTTACCCCTCAGTTGTGCTTGGCTTATTATGTGATCTTTTCAGATACTCTCATACTTCCTTAATGCCCAGGTATTTGTGCCTAGAGGTACAAGAGGATGTTTCTAACCCTCTCCACAACTAACACTGAACACACCCAGTCCTTGAAGGTGCTGAACCTCTGCTACAAGAGCCTTGATAGGAGTTGGCACTGGATCCTACATGAGCACATTGATTTGCATGGCTGCTAGTGTTTGCAGAGCCCCTTAAAACCACACTTGCTGAAGGAGGAAGTGTGGGTCATAACCTGGAATTGTTCAGTACTTTGGATTTGCAAAGCTGTAATTTGTAAAGCACTTGCAGATTCTGCAGGTAAAGAATGCTCTGGAAGTGTGAAGTAGTCTTTGCAGTAAGGAATTAGTTCTGCTAAGTTTTGAAAGGAATGGCGTTTGGCTTCAGCAGGTAGACTATCACTTGACAAAGTTTATGCTTTTGTCTATAAATTCAGAAACGCTCTCTGGGCACAAGAAAAAGAATGAAGAAAGAGGGTAAAATCACTTCTTCCTAAATGCGTCCTATGATATGTCACACAGTGGTAGTTCTCAGAATCATAGAATCACTTAGGTTAGAAAAAACCCCAAAGATCATCGAGCCCTTTGACTGAGCACCACCTTGTCAACCAGACCACGGCACTGAGTGCCTCATCCAGTCGTTTCTTGAACGCCTCCAGGGATGGTGATTCCACCAGCTCCCCGGGCAGTCTATTTCAGTGTTTAACAACCATTTCTATGAATAAGCTCCTCCTGATGTCCAACCTGAATCTCCCCTGGCACAACCTATAGGCTATGGACAAGATAAAAAATATCCAGGAAATAAATTAATTTTATTTATATACAAGCTATTTAATTAATTTACAGCCATCAGGAGAATTAAATGGCTGTATGTCTCTCTGCCATGCCAGACATAAAAATTATTCAAGAACAGTGATCTTGAGTCTGATCATTAAAATTGAATCAACTATAAATAATATTGAGCAGTTACAAAGTCTGACATCCCATAGCCTTGTTGTGCTGAGGTGTTAATTTAATCTTTGATACCAAAGCTTGGCTCCAAACAATATGGATTTGGCAGGCAGATTTTATAACTAGCACAGGTGAAAATTCCATGACCTAAATTGCCACTGTAATTCACTGGGGATTTTTTTTATACTTGGTTTTTTTACCCAATACAGATTATTTTGTAAATATATCTCTGCAGATCATTTTTCAGTTCCTAGAATGGTTTCAGAATGCAAAATTCTATAAAGATTCTAAACAGAAGAAATCCTTGAAGGGAATATGATGAGCAAATGCCTAGAAATCATTTGAATTTTCCTAGAAAATTTCTAGGTCAAGGTTTCTTGAATTTTTCAAAATTTCTAGGTTTGTTTCTTAGAGAACACAAATACACACAAATCTTAGAAAGTACTAAGTAACTCAGAATGGTTCTGAACAGAAAAAGTCCTAAGAAACATCTTTAAAATCCTCAAACACAATGAGAAATTCCTCAAAAGTGCCCTGAAATTCCTAAATTGTTCATTGAATGCCCTGTAAAATTTCTAGCTTAGTGAAATTTTTGAAAGCACAATGAACTTCCTAAAAATAATTCAATGACTTTTAGAAGTGTTCTAGAATTTGGAACTGCTAGAAGGCAGTGGGAAATTTCCAGACATATTGTGGACAGAAAAAAAACCCTTTAAAGCACATGGAAATTCAAAGAGAAAGCAAGGCACATTTCCAAGAAATATTCTGGAATGACAAATTCCTGAAAAGGACTGGGAAATACCTAGAAAAATACTAGCTAGAATTTCTAGAAAACAGAGAGAAATTCTTGGAAATCACAAATACCTAGAAAAGTTCTAGGCAGAGGAACTCATAGAAAATGTTCAGAAATTCCTAAAAAATCTCTGCATAGATAAAAATTTCCTTTAAGTCTCCCGAGTCCTGGCCCAGTATGGCATTTTTAGTTTCATTGCTTCTTGATCAGTGGGTACATATAGATTGGGAAAGGTCTAAGACTCAATTAATTGGAATTACCCTCAGAGATTTTATCAAGTGAAGGATTTTTAAGATGGCTTATTTTTTGGACACAGCCTTTGTACAGACACATTCTCTTATGTACTTGAATTTAACCAAAGTTTTACCAAGTAAACAATAACTCTTTTGTTTCAATTATTTCTTTCCATGCCTCATTTAATTAAAGATTCATTTCCTTATGAGGTGAACACTACCAAATTGTAAAAACAGGGGAACAGTACGACATAGGAAAATAAAACTTTTAAGGAAAGGGGTGAGAGAAGACTCCCTAACCTCTGTTTGTACCATGGAAGTGATAATCCAGTGGCTCTGTGTCAGATGGTGAAGGGAACAGTGAGCTGAGAGGAAGGGATAACTTTAGTACAGAATGTCCAGTAATTCCCGGAATCTCTCGAGCATCAGAATCAAGTACTCAGGAATACAGACAGCTTTGAGCAGTTATGAGTTTAAGAACAGATTTGCTTAACCTAATTCAAACCAATCTTTTTCTGTCCTTTTTAAGCAAGATCATCCAGCAAATGTAATTTCTAACAATAATCAAATGCACCATTACTGTGTCATACTTCTTCTGTGGGGAGCCTACGAACCTCAGTCAAGATCCCTGATCTTTGGCACAAAGACGCATTCAGAAATAAAGTATTTTATTAGTTTTAATGAATTGAAGTGCAGAGAGGTCAGGTGATTTAAAGTGCCATAGTGCCTTGACTGCACAGTGAACAGCAGCCTACAACCTGGGGAAAACCTTGCTTTGAGAGCTGTGAATTTAAGACAAGAATGCACTTTCACTTTTGCAATAGATGCTGCCAAATTTCCAGTTCATGCATCTTCTAAGGGTTTAGCATAGCCCGTGAAATCAGACAGGTCTGACATTCCGAGGTTCCCTAGACATTGTTTGAGGCTCTGGCTGTGTCATTCTCTCCCCTTCTTATGGACTCTTGCTTTTTAAACTCCTCCATTTATGACTAAAATCCAAATGGAAGATATTTGTGCACCAGCAAGCATTCAAACTTGTAGGTCTGCAATAAATCTACAACTGCACACCACTGAGAGCCATGTCATAAATCTTCAGTGCTTTAATATCTTCCCACTCTGGTAAGGAGGTGGAATTCAGCTTTAAGTCCTTGCAACAAGTTATGCTTTATTTTATTTTAATACCCTTTTGTGTCTGAGTAATTTGTGTGGAACTGCCTATTTCTTTAAATCCCAACAACTGCATGCATAACTACACTACAAATTTTCACTATATTGAGAAACCCTGTTTGTATGGCAAATATATAATTAGATTTCATTATTGATAGGATATGTACAGAAGGCAAAACAGATATTAAAACACACGCAAATAAATCTAAATGTAGCCATTTTGCAAAGCATTTTTGTAGAGAAGTTGTGCATTGATAGCCCTGTATCCACATGTGCTGATCTATTACCAGGCATTTTAGAATGGAAATGTCATTTTTTTAGACACAATCAGTTTAACTGTGTCATTTTAGCATGCTTAATTTTTTTCCTCTGCACTTTACTGATTGAATGTTAATTCTTTAATTACGTGATATTATTTTTTCACTTTTATAAATCTGGTAGAAAATTATATTTTCATCTTCTTAATATTTTTGTTTTATTCATTATCTGCTGACTGTTTCTGAAATTCATATTTTGATCAATAAATTGTATTTTATTTATTTTTATTGTATAATTTGTATAATTGTATTGTGTTATGTATTGTATTCTTATTGGTCATAGTTAGTGTAACAAATGGCATTCAATTTGGTTTTGTACTTGTCATAGAACTGTCAATTAGACGACCTACCTGGTAACTGCAATTTCTATTTTTGTGTAAATTTATCTATTAAACACAGGTTTTACATGTATATAAAAAACTCCATAAACATAACATTAAACACGTAAAATTAAAAATTTACCTTAATGTTTCTATATACATAGACAGTGTATATTTACATACAGTATGTAACAAGAAGCTTCCTACCTCTTCTACAGGGACTTCATAATGCAAAACTTTATATACTTACATAGAGTTTTGCAGCAAAACTGTACTCATTCTTTAGTGTATTCCAAGTAACCAATAAGAATATTAATTATCAGGCTGGAATAAGGCACAGGCACAAGGCTGGAAGTTGAAGCATTCAGGAAGAAGAACCTTTGGAGTCTTCCACTCCATGATCAAAGCACTCAGTGCATGGCAAGCTGGCCTGGGCAGTTTGCCCACTGTAAATGTCTGGAAGGTAACCAAGTGGCCTCTGTGCCTGCTTTCCATCATAAATGCTAATTGATTCAACACATTCCAGTAGAAAATTTGCCCTTTGACTTTTCTATACATAGGAATCAAATGGGAGGGTTTGGTAGATGCTCAGTCTGCACAGTTTCACCACAGCACTGAATATCCTCAACCTTGTTTCTTTTTTTTTTTGGTGCGTATGTGTTCTTAGATTCTTTCCACACACTTAATTCAGACAAATGCTGGGGCTGGTAAAGTTGGTGTAGCAATTGAAAAGAGGTTATTAGAAAAAATGAGCAGGAGGGCAAAAGAAACATTTTTTCCTCTGGGTTTCATGCCAGCTTTTAGTAATATAATTTCCCCCAAGAGTACTCCTGAGACCAAAAAACCCTCATGATTAATATTATTGTAAATTTATGGTTATATGGAGTTTCTTTGCCTCCACGACATGTCGAATCAAAACCTAAACATCCCTTTAGAGAACCTAATACAAATAATTAATAAATTAATTATGTTTCCTGGGTTATCATTCAAATAGCCATAACTCTTCAAAATAAAAACTTAATTAATATGAACAAGACCCACACTGCTGCTGTGGGAATAAAAATAGCATAAACCTATAAAACTAGTACACTCACACCTCTCAGTGCCATTCTACCACTCTGCCTAACGCAGCTACAGGCGAAACAAGACTGTAGAATTAATTCTCACTATGAAATTTATCTTTGGAACTCAGGGCACATTTAATTCATGGTGAAGTTAGAGGACTCTTTGTAGCTTCAGTGGGATTCCCAGGCACCTTTAACTGATTTAGGGACACAGGTCCCTTTGGCTTTCAAATGCAAGTCATGCTGTAAGTCACCCAGACATTTTTTTTGTACTGCCTTTCAATCACACTTAGATCAAGCCCAAAAAAATTGTGAAAATCATAAAAAACCTACACCCAACAAAACCACACAAGTAACTGAAACCAGCTGGAACCCTCTACCTGCCCTTCTGCTTAGTTATACGTTCTCATTTCCACTTGCAAACATGAAGAGTAAATTGACAGAGCTGCAGGCTCAGGACTGCTGACATACACAAGAGCCAGTTCCTGGGAAAACACTGGCTTCCAGGAGATCTCAAACTCCCTAAAGGCTCCTAGGCATTGGTCTTGAATGGGATGAGAAGAAGGACCTTGTGGAATATCTTATGCTTATGTTACATAAACTCTAATTTTTTGAACTACGTTTATTCATTTTGAGTATAATATCCTCTCATAACTCATTACTGGTTCTTTTAAAGTATGTCAGCAATTCAGCAGTAAACCAAAAGCACACAAAATCTATGAAAACTTTGCTTGTAAGGCAGAAAGCAATTTATTTGTCAAAAACCAATAATAATTATTTTACAAATAATTATTAAAAATAATATTTAAATATTATTAAAAGAGAACCTGATACCAGTTTCACTTCAGTAAGCCTCTAATTTAAGATATTTTGAAAAGGAAATGAAAAAGAAGAATGAAAAAGTAAAAACTGAAAAGAATCCTTCTTGAATATTTTATGTGGAAAAGTATATGTAGGGGTCATAATGAATTTGCGTTCAAATGTTTAAGATGTATGATAAATTTGCATTAAAAATAACATTAGAGATAGAAAAGACTACTGAAACTTCACTCCTTAGCAAAAGAGCTGGTTTCTTCAATCCATTTTCATTCACCTGCCTGATTGCTGCTCACAAAAACATCAGGATTTTTTCCCCCAATTCAAAAAAAAAGCAGGAGGAATCCCTGACAGTTTTTGCCTCCCAATATTTCTCAGTGGGTAAAAAGGTGGGACAATATTTTCCAGTCTTTGCTCATGTAGGTCTGTAAACCCATTTTTGAATGAAAAGCAGGAAGTTTCCTGAAATAAAGTTGGCAAAATTTAACCTTCCTTTAAAAAGACTGACCAGTGGTAGTAAAATCAGGAAATGACAGTAAATTATTTCAACCCAAGAAGCTCTACTAGCACAGTCCATGCAGTGGTGGGGACTGTAAATTAGTGTGAAACCAAGAGATTCTCTCTTCTAACCTTTATATCCCTTCCCTGAGTTTACTCGCTAGGAAGAAATTACTGCATTTAGATTTTCTCTCTATTGTTTTCCCCTTGGTCAGTATTGGTGTAACGATCCAGTAGTTTGCAGACATTATGAGGAGTGTGACATAGTTTAGTTTTACATTAACACATCACTATAAACAAAGCTTCTGTGGCAGCAGAGCCAGAGAGAACCTGCCATTACTCTGCACCAGAGGTGTCACCTCATCTTTTGGAGAAAACCTTTTAAGAGGCTGCAGTCAAAGAAACCTCAAGTCCACCAATAAGCAAAGTATCAAATCACCATGTTGCTTTATAAAAGCCATGGATAAAGTGATTAACTAATCAGTAAATTACAGTTTGCTTGATCCAGTTATAGAGAGGAAAGGAAACTTCAGGAATTCTTAAAAAGAGTGAGACAATGAACGACACAAAAGGCCAGATTTCAAATGTTTCAAATTAAATATCTGAAGAATGAGGGGCTCCAAAGACAGCACACGGTGCTTCCAGAGGTCTCTGTTAAGACTGGAGGGGAAGACTGCCACTCCCCAAAAACATATTTCATTGTAATTCTTTTCAGTCTGTCATAATTATGTGACAGACTGTAAGGCAAGTTCAGGGTCAGTGATCAGAAACACTCATGAGTTATGGTCCCTCTTGTGCCCTTGCTGGCCTTAATTTAACATGGCCTCACAGTCACATTCCCCAAACACTTAACTTTTAACCATCCACCTCAAAAGATAGAGCAATTAGTGATTAAAAAAAGAAAAGAAGAAGAGAGAATGGATGCATTCCAGAAACATCTGGAGGAGAGGCTTCTATTCAGGAAGATTTGCAGACATTGGGATGTCTCAAATGAAAAAGAAAGAAAAAATATGGCTTTGATTTGTATGAAAATAAACTTTTTAACAAAACCCGTTCTGTTATTTAAGCAAAGTCTTTCATATCAATGAATCATAACACTCTGTTTAGAAAGTTCTACATTTGAAGGATTTATGAGGATTTATGACTTTGATATGTATTTTCAGCAAATTGTGAAAAAGAATTACTGAATAAAGTCATATCTAATAAAAGCAAAAAACCTAGTTAGTTTATTAAATATTCTCTGCATATGCAGATTTTCTTTTACACTGAAATACACTTGTCTAAACTAAATTTAGAATTTAGGACTTCCATTCCTTTTTGGGGAGGAAATATTATTCTATATTCTACCTTCTACAGATAAGTTTTGTGATTTATTTTTATAGCATATTTATCATTTTCCATTAGTAATTTCCATCAGGTTTTCTCCTCATGTATTGCTCTTATTCCCCCCTTCATGGTGTTCTCTGAATTCCATCCAAATTTTTATTATCTTGGCAGAAATGTGTCACAACTGTGTGAATGAGTCCATGTATGGTGGCATTCAAACTAAACTACATGATGCTGTCTCATGTTATGATTGCTGCTGACCATGGATTATTCCTGAGAAATTCACTGGGCACCTGAAACTTCCTGTTCCATTTGAAATGCCACTGTTGATAATTCTAGCATGAGCCTGTGGCGACCAACAATGTTTTGGCATAACATGTTTCAGTATTGCCCAGGGGTGTATTTTCAGCTGCTCCATCAAGTGATATCAGTAGATATTAAAAATAAATGCTAACCAATTCTACACAATTTCTTTTCTGGACAATAAACAGACTCATATAAATAAGATGCCAGTCCCCTGAGTATATGCACGGTGCAAAAATCTCCGCAATTTAGTCTCAACTCTTTGCTCATAAAAAACCTGTTTTTTGTATTGCTATGGAAATTCGAAAAGAAAGGTTTAATTACTTTTTAAAAAATTTTCTATTTGGGTCAAGAATCATATCAAAAGAGAGAAATTCTAGAGGCATTGTTTCTACCTTCTTTTTTCCCTGGTTTAATCCTAATAGATTTTTCAACTAACAAATATCTGAACTGGACAAGAGTAAACCAATTTCATTTAGAAGCTTCATTTTCAACTGCTTCAAGTAACTGAATTTTCCAACAAATTTTATTTAAACTATTGGAATATTCTCTACATTTTGTTCACATAAAGCTTGGCTCTAGAGATATTAGGAAAAATATATGCACCTTTTATTTTTGTGTATGCTGAATCTCAGTAACAATTTTTTCAGAACACTAGATATGTAGGATTTTATTGCAGCTGTCTTTTGGGGTTGCAAATTGTTAACATCTGCCTTTTAGTATCATTTTTACAATAGTCTGCTCTCTCGATATCCTGTTAATGACTGTAATTTTCTAGTCAGCTGCTATCTGTCAAGGTAGTTTAAAGGTCACTTTTTGCTATGTATTAGAGAACCTCGTGTAGAAAGTGGGTCTGGGTTCTTTACAGCAAGCAGAGCTTAGGCTCTGATTTGCTCTGTGTTTGAAACCAGGAGCTCAGCAGCACCAGCTCACACTGATCTTTCAGTTTCTCTCTTCTTTGTTGCTTGATCTTTGGTCATACAATTTTCTGTACCTATTTTTTCTAGTTTGCTACCTCTTTTGTTAACCTTGCTATGTTGGCAAGACATTCCTTAGCCATGTCTGACTGGCAGCACTGTGTTAAACCAGAAACAGACATTTCCCACACATCGCCCCCTGCACAAGCTTCTTTTCTGGAGTTTTTAATTCCATTAAAAATGTCATTGGACACATGAAATCTTTTCAGTGGTATTTACCAATGTTATGTCATAAAGTAAATTAAGAAGTTTGTGTATTTCTAGCTTTTTTTACATATCTTGAACTCAACTTTTCAGTGATGACTAAAAAGAATGATTGCACATTTGACTTGGAAATGGCATTCCCCCATCCCAGATATTCACTAGTATGGCTCAAACTGAAAGAGTGCATTTCCTCCATGGCTGAAATTACACAATGAGAACATATTTCACCATTTGGAGTGCAAAGGCTGCCTTACATGAGGGATCTGATTCACATTTGAGGCATACTTCGCTGAAGGAATCAGGTTGCTATCCTGTCTTTTGGAAGCTGAAAACCTTTAATTGAATCACGGAATAGTTGAGGATGGAGGGGACCTCTGGAGGTCATCTGATTCAAATGCCCTGCTCAGGTCGCCTAGACCAGGTTCCTCAGGACCTTGTCCTCTTGGGTTTAGAGTATCTCCAAGGATATAAACTCCATAATCTCTCAAGTGCTCAATCTCCTTTCCAGTAAAAAGAATTATCATATGTTTAAACCAAATTTCCTGTGTTTCAATGTTGACTAAAGAGTCACAATAATTTAGAGTTATGCAATAATGTAATCTGTAGTCATTAACAAACTAGGTTATAAAACACAGAAACTGAATAAACTCTATTCTGCACAATTCAGTTCCTTAAGCCTTAGCAGCAGGGAACTAATCCAGGTGTCTTTGCTCTTCAGTAAATAGAATTCACCTGATCCCTTTGTGCAGGGACTAAGCTGTGAGATGATTGAATCCTACAGATGAAGGACATGACAAATAAGTGAAGGCAGCGTTGAGTTTTGTTTCTTAAAAAAACCCCCAACAACTTTAAACTACATCAGACTTCTAAAACTCTGAGTATGTGGTTTAAAGATGAAAAATCAATTGCTTTAACCTCTCTAGAGCAAGCTCAATAGGTATATCTTTGGCTGCAGGGCTGACACAGCAGGTTGAATCCCATACACTGAATGAAAAAGGAAGTAGAGAGAGGCCTTGATCATATTCACAGCCTCACTGGGCATTCTCAGAAAATTTGATTGAAATTGGGCCTGGTCCAAAAGAAGATGGTTTTGGAACCATCATACTACCTTTTGGTTAAAATCCTTGAATTGGGCCTATATCTGCTAACAGGAAGATAGGGAAAAAGATTTAATCCAAGCTCCTTTTGTTTTGTTGAATACCTTAGGGTTTCTGCATTTAAAAACTATTTCAGAAAGTCTTGGTAGATGTGGACATAGAAATATGTCACAACTCATAAAAAGAAAGATACATCTGCTATACAAACACCTCTATTAGAATGCACAGGCATCTTCTAAAGGAAAATCAGTCATTGCAGAAGACAATCATGATAATCTAAAACAAATTATCACCAGAAAACAGAATCACCCCAGAAGTGTGCTTCTGTGGGCTCATGTCTCTCTGGAAGCTGACTCACATTAAGCCACTGACTAAATCTTTCAGCATAACCAAAAGCAGCAGTATGCAGAATTCTTTTCCCAGCAATTAATAGAAATGATGAACAATAATACATTTTGCATATTGAAACTAATATATGCAGGAGTTGGTGCTCTGGGACTCAAATGAATTGCATAAAATCGCTCACTTGTTAGCTGAATGGCATTAATGCCTGACCTCCTTAATCCATATTCAGGAACTCACAGATCAGAAAGGTCATCTCTAACCCCACCACCTATTCACATGTATATTCTACATCACCCTTACAAATGGGGTTGTTGTCTTCAAATTACAGAAAACCAACAATGACATCATTAATTCTGTGAATACAGCTGTCTTGAGAATGATAGAAATTTTTGCATAATAATAAGCATTTGAATATTCCTTGCAGTAGCATCTACAGCCTGCAAAGCCCACTCAGTGAAAAGCAGCACAGTAAGTTTTGTATCACAGAATGCTTCCAATAAAAATACCAGCTTTCAAAAGCAGCATTTTTCTAGAGATTTAGAAGAAGAGACACCCATTAAAGCATATCATTTGGATATGCAATATGAACCAACTCTTAGTAAAACTGATCTTTTGGCTTTAATGTAGCCTTCAGTTTAGTGAGTCATAGAATTTAAAGAATAGCAAACAGACCTATCCTGAAGTTCACTATATTACTTGATACCACTGATTATTTTACAGATAAACTAAAGTTGAAAAAAATGAGGAAATAAAAATAGAGATTTAAGTTATTTCATTAAGTGTTCTATATCTGTGCTCCAAATTAAAATTTTTCTCAGTAGCAAAGGGAAAAGCTGCACAATATTAACAAATTTGATAAAATCTGAACAGCTCTAATAGATACAGTAAGTCAAAAAATGATGGTATCTTTTAAACAATTATAGTGCAAAGGCAGATTAAAAGCAGATGTTTATGGGTGAAAAAACCCTTCATAAGAAGTAGCTATTAGGTTACCGAATAAAATTGAATTTACCATGGCTGTAAACTTGGCAGAAAGGTTTTTTTTTTAGCATAGAAATGGGCTGTTATTTATTGATCTTTAACCTGAGAATGATATACACTTTGTAAAGCATTAGCCCAAATTCGACAGTCTATGTACTAGAACAGTGACTAATGAAACAAATATAGTTCAGACTGGAGAGAATATTTCAGACTTAAAAAATATATTATACAATTGAAAGAAGAAGTGGCCTTCAGCCTCCAGCATTTTGTCACATGAAACAGTCTCCTAAATGAATCTTCTGAGTGCCAGCCTTTCTCACAATGCTATTTGTCACAAGCATGATGTATCAGAGAAACTGGGATACATAGGTTGGAGGACAGGATTTGCTCTCCAAATAATGATTTTAAGCTTTAACTGTTATGCTATTATTTTGTTGTGCGAATTCAATGATACCATGTTAAAACTGACTTACTAAACACAGAGTAAAACAAGAATACATTTAAACTCAAGTTTGAGAATGGAGTCTCTTCATTATTAGGAGACTTCAGTGTAGCATGGCTGGTTAATATGTATAGTAAGATAATATGTTGAAGAGCCCACTATAAATATAGAATTCCTTACACTCTGCCATTAAATGCTTGGATAATATTCATCACCACCTATAATGATATCTAGCTATGTACATAGTACTCTGCTGATGAAGAATTATCTAAATCATCATTTCCAGATATAATTTTTACTTAGCTGGGCCTCCAAAATAATTGTTATATTACATAGTTATATGATGAGATGCATACTCATCATGGACCAGACCTTCTGGTTGATAAGTAAGGAGTAAAGACAGGATGAAAAGCCAGTCCCCATTTGACTTTTGCATCAAAGACAACACTAAGTGGGTTCTAGAATTGCTCCTACCCAATCCCTTCTTCCAGTGTCTATACCCAGGTGTCTTCCAATAGTGGAAGCTCTCTGTGTAAAGCTTTTTATCCTATTGCAGTCTATTATCTTTCTTCAGTAGACTTTCTAATACAAGGAAAATAAATTTATTTCTCTTTTACAACTAGAAAAGAAACTCAAACTGTGAGCATAAGTTAGCCAACACTACCTAAAGGATTTCTGAAAGACAGGGGAAAGATATTTGCTACAGCTGCAGGTTATTTATAGTGTTAAACTAGCATACAAGATTATGGAATGTGAGGATATTTTATTTATCTACCTGGTTGAATCTTATTGAAATTAGCATAAGCAAATATTTAAAAATATTATGGACAAAAATGATAGAACACAAAAAAGAAGGGGGGGGGGGGGGGGGGAGACCATAAAAGAACCTGAGCATCTCCAGAAGACTGCAATTATTCTGTCCCCACCCTTTTGCCTGCATTCAGTAACAGCCAGCACTGGGCACGGTCTGTCCCTGTAAAAGATTTCCCTTTTGGTTCAGAAAGAGAATAACAATCTGCAGTGTCATAATATGTTTGGCAGAGTCTCATTGTTCCAGGCTCTGCTACTTCCTACGAGAGAAATGAAGCAAGTGTATAGGAGCGTGACTGTATTTTGCAGAGCTAAACAAATGATTCAGATATTAAATCACTGTCAAATACTTCTACTTTTTTTTCAGCTCTCTGAGCAGCCCTACACAGCCTTCAGAAAACAAGAGATTTTCAAAAATATCAAACTCCAAATTTTATTTTAGAATTTAGTTTACTCTTTTGGGTCCCCTGATATTTTATAACTGAAAATCAAGATGAAACAAAGGTATGCATTGGTTTTCTTCATTGCTTTTGTAAACAAAGTGTTAAAGAATTAACACTTAATTAACATTACCACCATTTATTGGAAATCAGAGACTTTGTCTAAGAAGTTTGGTGCATCAGTAGGAATTTTAAAGAAACACAGATGTCTTTAAATAAATCTTACTGGAAGTCTGAGATTACTTATTTTAAAAATTTTGACATTTTAAACAAACATCTGATCAAGCTATGTTAACTGTAATTTGTTTTAAATGTTCAGGCAACCAGCACTGCCCAACCCATTGGAGTAAAGTAGTAAATAAGAAAACAGGATTCCTGATTTCTACTAGAATATCTATCACTCAGGCAGGTAATTGCAGTTCCCTGCACTTCTGATGTACATTACTTATGTTGCTTATTTAAACTGAGATCATCTGGACAAGAGCTGCCTTTCATCAGATGTGTCTGTGGTATCCAGCACAACAAGGTAACAGAGTGAGCAGAGTTAGGACACCTTCTGATATAAATACACTTCCAATGAAAAAGTGAAAAATAAAACACAGAAAATTTTTTCCAAACTGTTCATTTACCTAAGAACAATGCGCAAATAAAGATAAAACCTAATATCTTACCATTTAACTACCGAAATATGCATATAACACTACAGTTTGAGAGTTTAAAGTATACTCCAAGGATGAAGTTAATGGAGACAAATAAAATATCCAGTCTTACAGCTGACTGAGTTACTTGCTGTAATTACTTCTTTTTCGAACAATTTTTCTTCCATTTATTTTTATTTCATGACTATATCACTATATAGTTTAATATTTTCCACTGAAAAATATATTCAGCCATTTCACTCATTACCCAATCAATTGTTAAATAAATTATTCATGAAGAGAATTAGTATCTTTGACCTTTGGAAGATGGAAGATACATAATGACCCCAAATAATTAGGAACTACAATTAGGAATGTGGCTGAAATAGGGAACACTGTGACTGTACTTTGTAGGCAATAAACCGTTCAGAAAAACAAAGTTTACATTTGATTTCCTTCCTGCCACAGGCCCGTTTAATATTTACCGGACAGTAATATTTCACTCTTTGGTGACAATTTGCAATTTCAGTACACCTTTAATTCAGAAAAACAAATCAACAATCAGCTATAATTTTTACTTTACCAGTCCAAGTTTAAACAAATAGCTCTACTTCCCTTCTGGAGTCAATTCCCAAAAGAAATGGGACTAAGGTGAAGAAGGGCAGTGCGCCAAAAGCCAAAAAAGTATTTGTGCTCGAAAGCTTTGTACACGTTTCTCTTTACTCATTCTTTATATATCTACCTCTGAAAGAGCAAGGATGCTAAAATGGTGGTTTCTCTGATTCAACACTAATTATGTGGCAAATTTTACAAAATGCATATAATGGAGAAGGTAATGGGCTTTCTCAGAGATCACCTCTAACAGTCACGTTTACCAAAGACAAACCCATGTTGCTGGTTCCTTCTCTCTTTTGCTAACTGTCCCAAATGTGAAATGTACTCAGCTTCTTTTGTAAAGATTTCTGAAGCATTACAATATTAATATAATCAACTCCTCATGGCTTGTGGGGCTGGATGGAAAACAGAAGCTAAAAGTGTGTCAGTCCAAAAGTGCTGAAACATGAAGGCCAGTGAAAGTCTCCTGAAGGAAATGTCATCAGCATTAGAAGTTAATTTAAGGGTTCCTTTTCTTGAAGTGTAGATTCTTAGTCTCAACTCACTGACAGGCTGGTGGTTTTACATGGATTTGGGTATCAAAGTTCTTGACTGAGAGGCAGGAGAGCATCTTCCTTGATTGCTGGTCATTATTCCACTTGAGCCGAGATACTTGCTGCTGATTATTGTACCGCCTGACTAGATTTTGCTGCTTCCTGCTCCACAGTTAAACTGTGCACCTATCTAATGTAAAACCAGACACAAAAAGGTATGGACACTGTTATTCACAGATTCTAAAGCATTTTTGACTGCTGTGTCTGTGAAAAGGTTTGCCTTATAAAAAAGTAAAACAGACTGAATTCGTCCGTGGAGTAATTCAGAAAGAAAAGAACAATGAAATTCACTTAGGTCAGAGTTTTCAGGTGTTCTTTTTTTGTTGTTGCAATGTAATGGAAGATAGAAAGATGACCTCAAAGCCCGCAGCTGGGTTTCGGAGGGTCAGGAGCTAATCTGGCCCTCCTTTGGACTAATTCTGCTAGAGCTCCATTGAGGGACTAAAATGACAACAACTGAGCTGCTGGGTTCCAGTTCTGACAGGGCCTTAATTTTCCAGTGTCACTTTGGGCACTTTTAAAATTGACTCCTACCTCCAATTGCTATTCTTTAAAACAGAGGTATGATTCATCATCAGCTCAAGGTATGGAATGGTACTTACTTCACTAAGGACTCCCTGCTCCAAAACTCAATCTATGGTTAAGATTAAGGCAAGGTCCATCACCAAGATGACCCATCAGCAGAAATGTTGGCATATCACATTGTCAATATGATAAGAAGTGCCTTTTGCAGAATCAGAATTTAATGAACAAACTCATACCACTATCACGGAGACCAGCACTTTCCTGCTTCTCACTGTGTAAACTGGGAGAAGTGTTAATGGGATCGCTTGAAGATGGGGGCTGAATCAGGAAATTAGACTGGGAGATATCTGAGTAAGCAACCTTTTTTTGTAGTAAATTGTATGAGATACAAGATTAACAGGAGAGTTTTGTACTGTTCTTAAAACAAACAGGAAACTTGTGGTTATGTCATCACTCTGCTGACACCAACGACTCTCACTGTGTGAGGAGCCTGCAGGAGACTAACAAAAATGCCAAGAATAGAATAACAAGTGGAAAAGAGAAACATTACAAACAAGTCTTCGGTGGGGTTAGGGTGATATTCAGAAGCACTAAGAAAAGCAGATAATTACTTTTTCAGGAGAGCTAACAAATTCCAAAATGTTCTTTACTCAAAGCCTGCCACATGGCCAGCCACAGATTCCAAAAAGGTTTTTGCTACAAGTCAGCAGTGTTTCCAAAAGAATCAATAGATGCTGTGACTCCATTGGACTAGATTATTTGCCTGCTTTAATAGGCATGCTTGATTTTCAGGGCCTGCCATTCCAGAGGCCAAATCAAAGATATGATATTAACTTCTTTCAGTGATGCAGCATCCAAGGCAATAGAAGAATGCAAATAAATCAATTCTGCATGCTTAAGCCCATCTTCCTTTCATGTGTGCCTCGTGATGGAAAATGATTTTTTTCCCACTCTGCCTTATCATTCTGAGGTATGAAAAAAAGAGATTTTGTCGCAGTAATGAAACACAGGAAAAGAGACCTTGTTATAAACTAGTTACAGTTTAGATTGAAGGTCAGGTTTTCAATAGCTTTGTTACATTGAGCATCATCTTTAGATTGGAGGAATTAGCACAAAAAATTCCATAAGAGAAGGTGGGTCCAATGTACAATTCATGAAAGTAAAAAACAGAGATCTAATGATCAAAAATGAAAAATAGAAACTCTTCCCTGATGCAAAGTTCAACCTAAGCCAATAACAAATGTTAAACTGCTCTGTTAAGAGACTCAGCAAGGAAGTCAATGTCTTAGTTGAGAAATAAATAATTTCTTTTGGCTGTTTCTTGTGGCAGTTAGTTATTCAGCCTTTGTTTCTCCTAAATATTAGGCCCATACGTCTATTTTTCCATCCACAATTACTCAAGCATTAGTAGCAGGGATACAAGCTACACTGGTGACTATGTGGTTTACTCAGTCAGAAGTACAGTGCATACAGATAAACTTGGCCTTAGTGAAACCTCATGTATTTATTTGCTTCCCCCGAGAAAACTAAACAAACTGTTACAGATTTTATTCCTTTCCTCGTGGAAAGACCAAACAAAAGATCTTTATTTTAAACACTTGGAAGAAAACTTCAAAAAATTTGCTTACTCAGAAACAGAGAATTTTCTAAAGGGCAAAGTGTTCATAAAAGGAGAAGCAGTTTTCTATAAAATAGATTAAAGGCTGTAATGATGGTATCATTAATTCTCTTACAATTCAATCTCATCTTTACAAAAAGCACTGACCCTCTCCACTCTATTATGTTTTAGGGCCTGATTTATGAAATAATCCCCGGATATTAATGATGCCCCAGGTAACAGTTGTAATATTTCAGGTGGTTTACAGCATTGCTCTAACAATGGAGTACATTTAGTTTGAACTCCATTGCACTTTATTGTGCAATACTTGCTTTGGGAAGCACTGAGAATACATACATAGTTTCAGTCACAATACTTCATAAATCCCTTTCTTCCACATTTTATCCTCTTGCCCTGCTCTGCAGTGGTTGCCCTGTAGTCTTCCCTCAGTCTCCTTTCTACACACACACGTTTGCCTTGCTGCATATCTGCAACAGAGTCCATATGTACATACACTAGAAGCCTTTCTCTACATTCATTACCATAACTCCCAAATTTCTCTCCTCTTTAACAATCCTCCACATCTTCTTTTCAAGTCTGGTCCTGTGTGTGCATATTTTCTACTCCACATAAACAAATTTCCAAATGGCATTTTGTCCTGACTCATTATGAAATCTCTAATGCTAAAGTGCAGCACGGATAAGTTCAGAACAGCTAAGGGGATGCTCTAGGTTATGTCTTGTGCTTTAATGCCCTTAGTACAGCCTAAATATTCCTTCCCATGTTCTTCCCACCCGTCTCTCACAGGATGGTAGAACAATTTGTTTGTTCACTTCAGAGGCTGCTGAACAAAATGGTACCCATTTTCTCAGTACGTGCACGTAGCTGAAGGACCTCTCTGCTGGAAAATACACTTTGGTTAGGCTGCAGTCTGAGTCCTTCATAACAGAAGTTATAAAAGTTAAGATGTACAGTCATTAAGAAGTCAGACAACTTTAAAACTTCATAACAATTTTTTCTTTTTTTTTAAAGTATACTTGTCAAAACAATTTTTTTTCTACTTTTGCCTCAAGACCTCTTCCAACTATATATATTCGTGTATGATACAAACACCCAGACAGGTAACAGTATTCAAAAATCAACTTTTTTTTACCGGAAGAACATGAATTTTCACTAACACCACTATTGTTCAATACAATATATTTTGCCTGGTGAGGTAAGAACTTTATATACTTAATTAAATATCAATCACTCCTATAATTTTGAGAAACAGCATTACATTCGTGATTTGTAGTTTGGATCACCTAAAGTGAATTTAGCAAAAGAATTTCTCAAGTGTGATTTGGCTACTCACTGGCCAACACAGAGGAATTTCTTTTGCACCCATTGGGGACTAAGTAGGACAGAACAGCACCCACTGCAAAGTACAGTTATGCATTTGCTTATTCTTATCTTTTTCCACTTGGTTAACATCACACTGCTTGTAAGGCAAGAATTTGAACTAATGTTGGGAAGGATTATCAGTAACAGATTAAGACCCTGTTTCTCACTTATATTAAAATTTGCATAAAAGTCTTTTCAAAAGGCATTCTAAGATAGTCAATGCAAATGATCACTCACATGGTCCCCCAATTTTCCTTGAAAAAATTGAGAATAAAAGTGCTACCTATTCTTCTACTGCAAGTTTGTATGACACAACCACTGTGCTGATTGCCACAGACACCCTGTTTCTTCCTGCTGCTGAAGAATCAAGTTTTCAAAGGTTGCTGGAAGAATTTAACCCCAATAGATCCTGCCATCAAACTTCACTTTTTCATGGTTTGTTATTTCTACTGTGCTTGACACTGTGAAAGCAGAGGTCAGGGCCCTATTAAGACAGGTTATCAAAAGCTGGAGAAAAGTGAATTCATACCGCCATCACCTTTATATGCAGTGGCTGAACTCACTTCTCACTGCTTATTGTTTAAGTCAAACCTTGACCCAACAGCACAAAAAAGTAAAAAATTTTACTGTTTTCTTTATTCCCTCTGATGAAAAAGACAGCCATGCCCTCTATTTACAATGTCATAAACCTTATATCCATTACAAAGAATATTTTGCAAAACACAGACCCCAATATTTAGGCCAGGATTTATCATATTGGGCAAAAGTACTCACAACCATGACAACGTACCTCAGAAACAGACTGTGTCCACCTGCATCTTAAAAAGAAAAGGCTAAACACCAGAATATCTTCATCAGGGTATCTAAGCCTGTAAAACTTGCCATAGGGTGTGAAATTGGGACACAGTTGCATACAAGATTTTTACTTTTCTTCATTATAATAAATATTCTATTAACCAATCTTATGATTGTCTACTCCTCCCTACCTACAGCACTGACATCTGCACCAAAGAAGGCAGATAATTTGGGCCTCCTCTTTTCTTAAGCAAAAGAAAGGCCAGAAAGAGGCAGACAACAGGCAAACCAAGACACCTCAGCAAATAGGCAGACTGAGGATCAGCTACTGGGCCAGTATTGGGGCAGAAGAGGAATATCTATCCTTGCAAGGTTAAGGAGCAGGGTAAGGAGTTGTAATCAAGAGAATAATTCAGATATAACCAGATCTTTGGTAACCTCCACAACCAGCTTCAGGGCATGGAAAACATACAAAGAATTTACTGTGAATGCTGAGGAAAAGAAGAGGAAAAGAAAACAAAACAGATAACACAGTGGAAGTAGGCTGCAAGCTTAATTGGGGGAATGAGAGGAATTATTAGTCATCTGGAAAGGTGGAAGGCTCAAAGTGTTCCTTCTGCTTCCTTTGCATAATATCTCATTGAGATCCTTGTACAAAGCTCCCTCTGTAAATTTCGGGAACCCAGGCTGTACATCGAGTGTAAGCAACAGGGATCCATCAGAAAAAGAGAAAAGGGAGGAAAACTGGATTGGTGAAGAGAAGACTGAGGAAAGGAAGTGTCAAAGGTAGATGATATGTTCTTCTTGTTCTCCTGTGTTACTTGAAATAAATCAGTCTTCTTGTTTTTTTCAGCTGTGTGATCTGTGACACAGAGATGCAAAGTTTGGATGCAAATCTGACAAAACTGCAGACTGATATCTGCTATTTACAGAACTACCATTCCAGTTAGACAACCATCATTGCCATCAGTTTGAAATCAGTCCTCTAAGACTAAACAGAGTCCCAATTAAGCATGTCTTGATCCAGTGTAGTGCACCATGCAAGTGTTTTAATATTATACACCAATAAGTGTTTTGAATTGCTCAATTAAAAAACTCCTAAATAAAAAAAAAAAAAAGAAAGCTCCTCCATGAGGATCAAAAATATTGTAACAACTTGATATCATTTCATTTGAGAAAAAGAGCATGGGAAAAGCCTGGCTGATCAAGATGTGCATCTGTGAAAGATTTACCATATACAAAATGATGTCCTGACAATGGCAGTATTGGCAGATAGTAGAAACAAATTAGTGCTTAGCATGTTGATTTATCAGATATTACTTATAGCTCTCAATGTTTTTCAAGCATGAAAGATTTAAAAAGACTCTGGACAACAAAACCTCCATCATTTTATAAAGATATGATTTTATTATTATGTCAATGCAAGATATTGTCTGTCTCATTTCCATATGCTACATCATAATATTTTCCTCTTGTTTTCTCTGCTGACATTGATGATTTTAATTTATTTTCACAGCCAGATAACTGGGAAGAGCAATAGTATTTTTTGTTCTTTATTATGGTACAGCGATAAAGAGATTTGAACCCATCCCCTCTGCCAATCACTGAGTAAGGAAAATAGATATTTCACCTGATGCACTGATTATAGGCTGGGTTTCATAAAGCAGCAAGAAATGTAATGACCTTTCAGCTATCTTTCACTGCAGGAGAAACCAGCAAGGTTTTAAGTCTCCAGCAGACCTTTTATAAACAGTAATGCTCATTTCAGATAACTCAAAAGGCAATACAGAGAATAATCCTTAATAGATTGAGTAAATGGAAGCATATAAATCATGCTGTGTATATTTTAATTTATAAATAATTATTTAAGGCAATTTACATAGGAATTTGGGCTACATTTTAATTCTCTACTGCAATACAAAATAAATTTCCATAAATTTACAGATATCGCTATTTTAAAACCAACATTCATATTGAACTGGGGCAATCATCCTCTGGTCATCCCCAACCTGGTTAAAGATTCTTCAGTGCTCTAGTAATGCCCGCAGCGGACATGCTCTAGCTTGGCATGGACCCTGCCATTGCTGCACCATCATTATGCTGCGTTTCACCACTGCACCAAGTAAACAATTTGACATCCAGTCAGCAATTCCACTGAGAGAGACTTGCTCCTGTTTCTAACCGCACCACGTTTTTAGGAATGGCTACTTCCATCCTTAAACTAAAAGAACTCCCTAGATGATCTGTCGAACTGGACTCTACAGAAGCAAAATCACCCATGCCATGCCCTTGATCTCATGTGCCACATTTTCTTACCCTTACACCAGCCTTTTCCTAGCATATTTG
>NW_008237174.1:5321715-5323309 GCF_000691975.1 Corvus brachyrhynchos | reverse complement strand
AGATATCTAGAATAGAATTTTAAGAATATTTACCTCTTTCATGAGAATAATACCCTCCCTACTAACTGCAGTTCTGAATCTCAGTTCTTGAAACAAGAGAATGTTTTCAATTCCTCCGATAGCAAAAGAAGAGAATGCTGACTAAACCCATTATCTTCTCTGTGTGCTTATTTTCACTTTGATGTACAGTAAATAAAAAATGAGCTGACGATTCTAAAATATGAAGACACCATATCATTGTCACTGTTCTTACAAATCTGATCCATTCATGCTGTTTAAGCTGCTGAAACCTTTGAAGTTGGAAAATGCTGGCATGAACTTCTAGCATTGGTAATTAAGACATAGTGTGGCAAATCAAAGGAGACGTGCTACCTTGCATCTACAGCTCCTTACTAAAAAAAATGCAAGCTGAGAGTCACAATAATAAATCAATTGGTTCTGCTTTTCAGTAGGAAAAGACCTGTAACTTGTTATATTATAACTCAATCCCATCTTGTATCCAAGATCAATTCCTCTTTCTCTTCATGCTTTATGATCATTGAATTTCTTTTTCTTAAGGCTAATTTTTCTTATAGAAAGCGAGGGAAACGCTGTGAGGTTTGAGGAAAAAAAAGAAAAAGAATCAGAAAAAAGTCTCTCATCATTTGTCTTCTCAGTGGGGAGAACAGGAACATTTCCTATCCCCTCTACTACCACATTTTTCTCCTTCAAGCTGTTGTTGTTTTCCCATAAATTTCAGCAGGTTGTGCTTCTGAGGCTGTGCTGAGATTTGGGCTGGAAAAACATAACCCTATAAAGGTTTATTAGCACAACTGGGTTAAGCAATGTGTGAGTGTGAGGGAGCCTTGTGTTCTGGGTACCAGACTCCTTTCACATTTCATAATGTATTAAAAATGCAAACTATGAAATATTTCAATAAAAATAAATTAATGTGCTCTCCAGTTGGAAATCTCACTGCCATATTAATTTGCTTACTACATAAATCAAATTCCTACATATGATGTATGGAATTGGCTCAGTTTAAGTCATGGGTTTCATTAAAATATTTATTTTTTCCTACCTCTATTCTATTTTATTGTTTAGTTTTTGCTTCAAAGTGGATTGCAAGATAAGGACTTATTAAAAATAAATATATGCCTAAAGGGCACTGAGCAACTTGTTTGATTCTAAGAAGTAAAATAAGAAAACCTTCTGCACAATGACAACATTATTCAACATTTTCAAATGTGGACTTTTACATGGCCTTTCCTAAGTTTCCATCACTGATCTAAAGTTTTTCATTCTTTCCCAGAACTGTGAGCTTCTCCAGCTACTCTAAATCTGTGCTATCCAGCCCAACCTGCCAATCCAGACAAATTTTCCAAACTTAATTGCATACGTAGGGTGAGCTCATGTTGGTCACTTCCCTTCTCTCCACCTGCTTGTACTACAGTGGCAAAGCCTCAAGGGCAGATCTAAAATGAATCAGACAAACTTTGACCATCTACAGCCATACATGGAAAAGGCAGATCTCATATACACGCGTTCTACCCTTTACCTTGGACCCCTTCTCACACTGATTAGCAAATTCCTATGTAACTTGTTAGATTTTTCC
>NW_008237174.1:5289512-5321670 GCF_000691975.1 Corvus brachyrhynchos | reverse complement strand
GTACTCACTGAACAGTCCTGAACTTAGCTGTCCTGGCTGTGACACTTCCTGCATGATCCTGCATGAATCATTTGTCCTCCACACACAGGAAATCACATTAAAGAAACCATAAGACACTCAGGGCAGACCAGCTTTCTCATTACACATTCATACAGTGTCTTTTGCAGCAGGACCTGACTTAAGGGTGTTATAAAAATAAGTATGGGACCTCTGTCTCCTAATGTTTTGCATTTTTTCAGTTTTCCACCACATAATTTGTCTTCGAGTACCATCAACTTTCTTATTTTTATTTTTCCACACTACCTGAATGGAAATTCTTCCAAAATGGTAAAAGATCCCCATTTTTCTTGACATCAGAACATAAGTACACAAGGTTTCGTAACTTCCAGTGTCCAAATATCTCCTTATATCTCGCATGGGAAATACATAGAGCAGCTACAACAGGAGTCTGCCACTAAAAATCCTAAGGGGCGATAGCTGTCATCCTAATTTTAAAACATAAATATGATTTTGAACACTAGTGGTATTTAAAAAAAAATTTACACTACTGGCATATATATATAGAGAGAGATTTAAGTATAAACTAAATAAAGAGAAAGGAAAAAAAAAACCCGAACCTTCTTTTTTTCCCTTAAACCTATTCCATTTCTAACAAGACTTTGCTAAGGAGACAGTGAGATGCTGCAGTGAAATGAGCCGCACAATTAAACCCCGTCCAGCACACAGAAGTAGCCACAGTGTCCATCCAAGAGAGTGTGCCCATGATAACACAGACCCACTCTGCTGGTCCAGGCCCTGTTTCCGGGAGATTGTTCCTGCTGCTCCCAGAGGGGGAAGTGCATGGGACTTACTCCTCAGATACTCCTGGACGAGACACTTGATCACAGCTACTCTTGGGTCAATAAATTTAGAATGATATTTCTCAACATAAACAAGACACTTTCCCACTGATTTAACTAGATTTGAGGAAAAAAAAAATCACATTAACTTGAAGAGACATTTTGAATTGATATTTGGAACAGATATTTGGAACTTGATGCCTTGTGCTTTTCGGGCAGCTTCCCAGCCCAGAATGAAAGACTTTTGTTTAGCAGTGAGCCTTATTCAAATAATAACAAAACAATAATTCATAACTAATCAGGGAAACTCGCAAAACAAATAAAAGGACCTATTTAAAATGCAACAAAGAGACTGTCGTGATGTAAATGCTCCCAATTTCTGATTAAATAGTGGTAACAGCAAGCTGGTCAGTGAAGCTTCCTAAATTGCACCCTATTTTTATCTAAGTCTTAAAAAACTTGTTAGGAAAATGACAGAAGACCTTTTCTGTAAAAATACAAATAACTTTCAGCTAAAAATCAGAAATGAATCCAATAAGGCTTCGTGATGCCAGTTCAACTAAAACAGTACTTTCTAAATAAAGACTTCCTAGACTTCTGTATTTTGCTTTGAGCATTACTTATTCCAGTTAATTTTATCCTGTAAAAGAACCAAACTAAAGGGATTATGTTGTGTCTGAAGGTGAATGAATATATGTATACACACACATTCATGTGTGATTGACTACATATCACTGCCATTCATTCACCAAGTCCCGTGACTTTATGAGTCAGAGATTAAAACCTATAGATAGAAGTAATAAAATACTTCTAGTTTATTTTCCCACAGCAATGCCATAAACTAAGATTATATTTGAGCGATTAATTTGAATTCAGTTAGGTTGATAGGATCAAAAAAATCCTAACATTTTGAAGGACATATTTTTCTCCAATACTCCTCAAAAAAAAGATACATAGGTAGATTTCAATACCTTGAAAATTTTAGGGTTTTTGTTAAGAGAAAATCTTTCTAATGCAAAGTATTATTAGGGTTAATTTGTGTTAAAATGAAAACTTTGGTCAGATCTCCTGCTTTCTGGTTTTCAGACATGGTGGAGTAAGCCCAATCCTAAAATCACCATGACATAAAACTAGGCCATGTTTGATTGAATTGCTCCAGCCACCAGCCTGATTCACTCATCACTTGGGAACAGCTGAGAGTTGGCTGCTCTTGATACCCGTTTTTAAGGCTTTCTAAAAGGAAATTAATTTTTCCTGATTTTCATAAGTAGTTTTGGTGCAAGCTGCATGAATACAAAAAAATGTTAAAATGTTGAAAACAGATGCCCTTTTTTTTTTTCAGGTAATCTATTTCCCTCCCACTTCTAGAAAAGTACTTTTCTTTGTTTTTAAAGATATTGCTACAAAATACACATATAAGCATGGTTATGACATGTCACAGATAATAGACCCTCATCATAGTGAAACTGTATTCAGCACAGGAAGAGAAAAATCCTTAGAGAAATGACTTGCTAAGAAAAAGCCCAGTGAAAGCTATACAGGTCTCTGGAAGATGATATTCAGTCACAGCAAGCCTTGAGAGCTGACAGCACTTGTGAATTAAAAAAAAAAAATCAAGGCTACAAACAAGAGGAAAGAGAAGAAAGAATAAGTCAGATTTAAATACATTTTTAAAATCCCCTAAACCAGGTAAGTGTTCTCATGAAATTATGTTCAATATACTATATGGAAAAAAATATCTAATATTTTCAGAAAGATTTTCTGTGACCCCAAACCAAAAAGGGAAAAAAACCCAAATGCACTCCAAACCAAACAAAGTTCAGCTGTTTAATTACTACCATCAATTTATCTCTGGACTTGTGGAAAAAATCCATTCAGAAATTGTACAAAAGCTCTTGCAGAAACCTGTGTTTATGCTTCCTTCCTCTCTGATTGTGAGTAGAGTTATGTACATGCTGAGGCACTTGCAAAATCGGATTCTAAAATTACAAACCTTTACTGCACCAAACTGAATTCCTGTTCTGTGCCTAGTCAGCTCTTACCCTCCTGAGCAGCCACCATTTTACCTTTCACATGCCATGGGGCTTATTTTTTACATAAAGGGACTGTCTAAAATGAAAAAGAAAGAGAAAGAACATCCTCAAGATTTTCTGATCTCCTGAAGGGTTTATCTCTTCCCAATTTTTAAGCAAAGAAATTGATTTAACAAATATCCACATTTTCCACTTAACCTACCATGATCCTCTCAAAATTACAAGTTGGGATGTGCATCTCTTTCAAGTAAGTGACATGACAGGCATTAAATCTGACAACATTCTTTTGTCCCCCCCAAAACATTCATAAGTATTTCTTGCCCCAGTGATTCTCTACAATCATTGGCATGTATGTAAACTCTGGAGAGCCAGAGCTATAGGAAGTCCCTAAGTTTTGTCCAGGAGTTCAACACTGCTAAGCTCAGCATCATAAAAATATTTCTGTTCTATTAACATCATGTAAATTTTCTAAAATACCAGTGGCTTTGTGGAAACAGACTTTGTCTAAACTCAGGAGGATGGTCATATATTGAAAAGAATAAGGCTCAAGTGTGCTGAGCTGCTTCCCTAATAAAGTTAAATAAGAAAGTGCTCTACGTGCTTCCCAAATCTAGAGCCGAATCAGAAGCATGATGTAGGAGGAAATCCTGCTTAACAAAACTAACCAAACAGAGCAGCTTTTTAAAAATCTTTTCCTGCACTAGACATTGATATGGCCACATTCAGGATGTACAAACAGGAACAAGATCCTTTAAGTGGCTTCCTAGATACACAAGAGAAACTAGAGAAATGAAGGTAAGATAGGTAAAATCAGAAAAGAGATTAGGAACAGCAAGGATTTCTTTACATCCGAGGAGATATGAGAGAAACAGAGGAAAAAAGTAATAAAAAAGTCTGGGTAAATTAGCAAGGTGTTTCTCTGTAATGACAGTTCAAAGAGATTGGGATTTTTTATCATTATTATTTTTATTTTGGAAAAGAAGCTTGTTTGTAAGATGTGGCCATGAAGGTCCCACAGTTCTAGCAATTAGTGTTCTGCTAATTAAATTGCCACATCAAAGAGATAGACATTTTAGGGTAGCAGGATTAAAACACACCTATAGCAGTGGGCTGTATTTTAGAGGGTGCCAAGGTTTGAGCATCTATTGATTAAATGCTGGTAAATACTTCTCTCTACTTCCTCTCAGTGGCACAAAGGCAGCAAGCAGAAGCTCAGGTCTGAAAAAATATAAATGGTTGGGTAAGAATCTAATACTGTAAAGTTGCATTATGGTGCTGAATATTATATTGTAAATACAGCCTCTGATCTTCCAAGTCTTCAGTTGTTACCAGCTTGGATAAGCCCTGAAGTCCACTTTTCTTCCAGTATTAAGGACTATTAAGTATATTAAATATACAGAAAAAAGTTTTTGCAACTACAGTGACATTTTCTTAATTTCAGAGATTGAACATTGATACATAATCCTATGCAGTTATTTTTATGGGCTCTGATACTTCTAGACCCGACTGCAAATTTATAATTTGCATCTCATTTTCATATGATACAACAAATTTCACAGCGGAAAATTCAGGTAAGGTAAGATAAGAGAAGGGAGATGGAAAAGGGGGAGAGAGAGAAGGGAGGTGAAAATAAGCAGGAGGGAAAGAAAGAGCAAGAGCATGTGAGAGGGAAAAAGCAGGTGTGTGACAGCATGTGTGAGTGCACAAGCAAGAGAACATAAGTGGGGAGAGAAGAGGGCAAAGAGAAACAGAGAGGGCTGAGAGAGACGGGGGAGAGAGAATGAGAAAACAATTCTCTTTTTGCCAAATCTTGAAATGTGGCCAAGCGAAGAAGCTGGTGAAATGGACTTAATGAAACCAACACCTGCTTCTAATATATGAAGCAGGATGATTTTTATATAGTTGATTTATTGTGTCAGAATTTCTGGTAGGAAATTGTAATTAAGAGCAGACCAAAAGTGAGGGGTGGTGATTTCCTCCATTCTTCCTCCAAAGGACTATGTATTTTAAATAGATTTTAGTCATCCTAAGATAAACATATCAGAAATGCTTAGTTCTGGAGAGGCCTCAGAGCTTCTTCATGTGGTCTGTGGTATGAGAAGCTCCACTGAGTGTGGCTGCAGCTGAAAAGCTCTGTGCACCCAAACCCTCACTTTTCCACCCTAGGTGCACTCTCCTGTACCAGAACTGTCAGCTGATGTGCACGTACATGTGTCAGACTTTTCAGTTATCTGTTCAGATAATTGGCTCTAAATTAATTTCACTTTGAAAAAGTCATTCACAACTCTATAAATTATATTTTTCCCCCTCATCTCTTTACATAGAGCCAAAATTCAACCTCTTTTTTGCTAAAACCTAGTTTGACACTTTTAGAAGAATACACACCATGATTTTGTTAAGTCTTTACCTAGGAAAAGCAGGTAGTCTGACATATTTCTACCTCCGGCAGGGAAGGTTTTAGCCCTCAGAACAACCCTCAGGGGTTCCCATTTACATAATGAAACTAATATGCTAAAACACACTCCAGCAATTCTTCTGGATCAGATACTTTGCATTTATTATGGTATTTTGGTGTACTCTTAGCAGGGCAATTTAATTAGAATTATCCATGGATAGTTTAAAAACTGAATCTGCAGATCATTTATTACTGGCCTGTATTTACTGATGCAGCAACAAACCCATCTGGTTAGGGCTTATTCTTTAATTAGTTCATTTAACATTTTTGTCCAAAGTGAATCGACTACAACTTTATACACAGCTCAGGGCATAAATCAGTCTCTCTATATCCTGTAACCGAGTGACTTAATGGGGACTATTTCTCGTTGAGGGCAATTTTTATACATTTCATTCATTGTGCCAGAATTGTCAGTGTGAAATTGTGACAACAGCTGGCTAAAAGTGAGGGATTATAACCTTCTCACAGCGATTACATGCTAAAAATTAATTGTGTTCCCCCCAGCACTGTGGCATTGTGATTACTTGTAGCCGAGAGCGTGGGTGGGTGTGGATGAGATGCGTGCAAGAACAAATAGATTACAAGGCATACAAATCAATGCTTGTTATTGCTAAGTCATAAAAAATGGTTTCTAACTAACCAATACTGAAAGAAAGAAAGAAACAACAAGTTTAATTTAATTACCAGTGTATCTGTTTTTTACTCTGGAGCAACTGAACTAAGATAAATTGTGAGACTAACATTCATCTGTATGTTATATTAAGATGCTGGTGCAGCCATATCTTTCAAAGCCCTGAGTTTACTCCACCAATCATTTTTTAAAAATATCGAAGTCCTTTTCCATGCCATAAGTAATATAGTAAATCTTGTTTCTTTTAATGTTACAGTATCTTTCTTCTTGATGCTACTTTTTTTGGCAGCATTTGCTGCAGGAAATACTGATCTCTGCTTCTTCAAAATGAGTTTTCCTTGTACCCTTTCTTATTCAGTGGACCCTACAGTTTGTGTGCTTGATATTGCACGTTCTCTCTCTGGGGAAAACTGTTCTGCCACTTTGCAGTTTCTTTAAGCAGAATTCTTTTCACACTTTAAATAGCATTGCGCTGTGTCAATTGTGAAAGACAAAACAAAACCAAACCAAATCCAACCAAAGCATGTTTAGTTTATAGTATACATTTAGTTACACTCAAAACCATTAGCTGGGAGCCTGAAGGCCAAATCCAGCGTTAAACCGTCTCTGACTTAGTCATCTTCTTTCCCAGAGCAGCATGGTAGGCTAATACAGGAGCTTCAAAGAAGCTTCACATATTTTTATGATGATCAAAAGCCTATGAAACATCTTAATTTGCAAGCTTGCTCTCAGTCACAAAGTAGTAGAATTAATATGGGGGAAAAAAAAGACTTTTGGGCCAAAATTCAACACAGTATAAAAGTGTATTCCTAGCAAAAGTATGTACCTACATCTTTGTACTTTTACATGTATATTTCTTTATTTCTTTAGGCACATCCTTCAATACTCCTCCATTGTTGGGTTCAGATATCTAAGAGCTATGAATAATCTCCATCTATGTATCCACAGCTCAGCAATGCTGTTACTTCCTATAGATTGAAATTTGTCCTTTTGTTCAGTACAGGAGCAGCAAAGAAAAAGAACTGTAAATGATGCACACGTATTTTTTCATCTGACCACTGATGCTGGTGGTTGGAAACACGGCTGTGAACACTGAGTTTGGTTGAGGAGAGAGACATTTTCTCCAGTTGCCACGTCCTATTAAAAAATTGTCTTTATTTTCCAATGCCTGCGTGTTTATTTTCTTTCCTCCCAGCGTTACATGAGCTGCTTTCCAACATGTGACTTATTTTTAAAAAATGCCCAGTCAACACATTTTCCATGACATCAGTGAGAACTGCTGCTCTCTGAACTTTTCCATATTTGTTTACTTTTCTTTAATCAAATTAATTAAACCTTTAGGTCCCCAGTTTAGGAATGTTAGTAATAGTACTATCTGTTGGATCTTTTTCCAGCAGAATGAAACAATAACAACTTTCAGAGCTCCCCTTTGAAGAGGTGTGGTCTCAGTGCCTCATCCAGCTGTATTTCCACTGGCTGTGAACACACGTCAGTCTATCCAAGCAGACCAGAGACAGATTCTTTCTTTCTTTCCAACTCTGAGAACTCTCTATTTTGCCTTTTTATGATAATTTAAGTTAAAACTAGTTAGAATGTTTTTATAAAAGGAATTACATTTTTTTTCTGCCAGACCACTGGGACAGGGAGTAGGGAAACCGAGTTTATGATAAAAAAATAAAAAACATTTTTTAAAATTGTAATTGAAAATAAACTAGAAAAACCCTATGAAATATTGAAAAAAATGAAATATTTACTTCAAGTACTCACAACGTACTTGAATTTTCTATTTGAAGAAATAGTCATTTGAATAGAAAAGTTTTATCAGATCAATACTCTGACATAATGCAATACAAGCAGCTTTATTAGCAAGATCTGCAGTGGAATAAAATTACCCACAAGCGTTACTTTTTCTGCTTTAAGAAAAGATAGTGTACTTTAAACAACTATTCCCATCACCCAAATTTCAAACTATATTCTCAGCAAAACTTATTTCCAATTGCCAGCTGGCAAACTAATTCTACTTGTGAGAAAATAAGACCCTATAATCATTATAAAAGGTGGCATATTTGTACTTTATCTCATTATTTATTTTGTTGGTTATCTGTTTTTTCTTTACAATTGGTTGAATGAACATTATAAATTTGAAATATTGACATGTTTTAATGTGGAGGTTTCTTTACTTCTTAAAATAAAATTAAATAGTTTAAATGCTACCCCTATACCTGCATTTAAGGTCTGCTTTTATAGTTCTGAAGTAATTATATTTTTATATCAGTCATTGCATTCTGAGATTATTCCATGTTTAATCTTTGCTGGATTTTGCTAAGCTAAGTAGATAAAGGCATATGCACGTTCCACTGTACCTCAGTGAGTCTACTCAGGCTACATGGGAAGAAATGAAAATACAAGATCCACAGCACAGATACAAGCAGTCATGTGCTCTAAGTAATATGCTCCCTGATCTGTTATTAGCAAGGTGGTGTCTATCTAAAATCTAACTTTTTTCTCCACTCTAAGAAAGTAATGAGTTTAAGTATTAACCCTTGGAGGGAAAAAGAAAAAGAAAAAGAAAGAGAAAAAGAGAAAAAGAAAAAAAGAAATAAAGAAATAAAAAAAAAGAGAAAAAGAAAAAAAGAAAAAAGAAAAAAGAAAAAAAGAAAAAGATTTCCTGAAAAAAAAAATTTTATGGTTCATATAAAATTGCAAACAATGCAATTACAAAGTTGTCTTAGCACACACCCACATAACTACCTATATTTGTGTACAGGAAAATAGGCACATGCCATAGATTTTTGTAAGAGCCTCCAGACATCTGTGAGCATGAATGGTCCTCCTAGAGTCAGTACCAGACAGAACCCTCAGGGGCAGGATCTGCATGCAGCCAGCTATCAAGGCCATGGTTTTGGACAGTGGGACTGTCCCCAGGCCTGGCTGTGGCCGGTCCAGCTGCCCCAGACTGTGCCCACTGCACAGGGCTGGGCTGCCCCAAGCCATGGCAGAGCCAGCAGGCTCTGCCTGCCTGGAGTGCAGGCTGGTGTCTGCCTTATGTCCCATCTCCCTGAGTATAAATGGATGTGTGCCGGGCTCTAAGACCACACAAATCACCTTGGGCGGAATAATAATTGTACTTGTAGCTGCGGCCAAGCTATTTCACGGACATGTGGGGTTGGCAGAAAAGTGAATCAATTTATAAAAGAGTGTGCAGCATTAGATAAAGCCCAAGCCCTGACAGCTTTATCTGATAGGTTCAGTTTGTTTTTTTAGAAGTGAGTAGCCCTGAGGCCTTTTGCTGAGTTTTATCGAATAGTCACTTTATTTTAAGCAACAACAGAGGTTTAATAGGAAGGGGGAATATGCTGAAAGGTCACCTGCAGCCAGGTATTATCATCTGAGCAAATGCAAACTGTACATCATGGAAACCTCTCTACGAACTGACAATAAGCATTAATCTCCTAGGAGTTGTTTCAGTCCTATGCTCACACTTAAAACACTGCTGAATTTTCTTGCTTACTTAAATATGATTTTGATATAACAGACATGGACACAGTAAGAAGATATATTGTAATCAAAAAGAGAATAAAAGAGGGTGGAATTCAGTTCATTCAGTAAAGTTCTTTTATAGAGCAATACATTTTAAGATAATTTCCAGAGCAGCAAATTAAACAGACACAGAAACAAACTTCTACACATCTCAAAGTTATTATGATCACTCAAAGTAATTACCACTAGATGCTAATTTCATATACTGCCAGAAGAACCTTCATTAAACATTGGAGATGATGGAAAAAAAAGAAATGAGAAATGAAAGGAAACATCAGAAGTTTTAGGGACTATTTTTCTCAGTTTTCCTTATCCATGCAAATGGCAAGAGGTTCAGAGTTTAAGAAAATGTATTTTGCATTTAATTAATCTAACTACAGAAGCAGAGATCCTTAGTCCATTGAGCCAATGCGCAGATTACATGAGGAAAGCTTGCAAGACAAACCTCTGCAAGAGCATTCAAAGACCCTTTCATTGCTGTTAATTTCAGTTACCCATTTCATTACTACAGCAAATGCAGAAAAACTCTATGCAGAAATGGTGGTATGGGGAAGATGCATTTAAAGAACAAGACCACAATTTTTCCTGAATGCCATCACTGCTCACTCCATTCCTTGCAGAAATAAGTCAATCAATAATTATAAGATAGTCGAAGATAGTGTGTTTACAAGGCTTAAGATAGTAAACCCATCTCCTAGGCTAGAGAAAATCCCTAGTACATGGCAAAAATATCCTGTAAATTATACCTGAAGGCCAATGTTTTAAAACTTTAAATGCTGGGGCTTGCGTCTCAAATCCATATTCATGAATCAACATGAAAAAGAACTTAAACTTAAAAGAACTTAAAAAGAACTTAAAGAGGTCACAAAAATTCTAAGCAACTAAATGGGAATTTCCAAGATTGATGAAAAATAGTGATCAGTATTTAGGAAACTAGTTTTAAGGTTGGGTCCCAATAATTGTTAAATTTGTTTCATTCTTCTTTAGAAAATTTGAGTAAACATTTAACACTAATAAGTAGATTCTTTTTTTACTTTTGTTCAAGTTCCTAGGATCCCCAGAGACCAGTCAGTGGCAAAGCCCTCTGCTATGTCTCCTTACATATCCTTCTTTAAAAACTGTGATTTTGCTGTAAGAGTCCAGATTTGCCCAGGTAGCATCCAGATCTTGTTCATCCAAGGACCAGTGAGTTAATAAAACTCTTAAGTGTTGGTTCAGACTCTACAAGAACATGGGGACCCTGTCACTCAAGTTGTCAATAAACACTTCAGCTGTTATAATTTAAATTAGAAATCTAAAAAAATGTCAAACATGTAAGAGAGCTGTGCTTTCTACTCCTCCCAAACAGTATAACTGCATTTCACACATACAGAAACTAAGAAACAGGAGATGGAGAGGATGTCAGCAGTGCTGGCAGAGCAAAGTCCTGCTCTCCTCATTCTAAAGATGAAATCTTTGCACCCCAAATTTCAGGAAACTTGAAATCTGAGCTTTGCAGTCTTCCAAGTATTCCCGGTACTGAGGAATTTTGAGCTGTGCTGTTGGGAAAGACACAGGATCTGTACCACAGATGTTCAAGGAATGGCAGACAGAGTTCTGAGTCTCTTTTGTCATTCACAACACAAAAATGAGCTTGGAATATTTTGCTTACTTGGTATCATTGTGCACTGGATTATATTTTTTACAAATGACAGATGTGTTTTATTTCATTCATAGAAAACCATACATTTATTTTCAGGTATCTTAATAGAAATTCAAAGTATTACATTCAGGTTGATTACTATTCTCAAGAACCTAAAGAGGGTAGGCAGAGTTGGTTTTTAAAATCTGATTTAATATATCATTTATTCAGAAGAATTTATTTAAATATTCATAGAAACTCTTTATCTTTAAAAAAATCGAATCTCTAGTTGGGTGTGGGAGCTGAGCATAGAGCAGTGGGAAACAATATCTCAAAAAGTCAAAATCCAATTTGTCAATATTTTTGTTTTTTCAGAACAAATATGTCAAGTCCCATTAATTATTTAGGTTATGCTTTTTGGCCCCCACCTCACACTGTCTCTTGGTTGCATATGTTGGTTATTCATTAGCTATGAAATACTGCAGCATCTCTCCCTCTCCAGGACCTGCCAGCTACCTCCATCTGGCACTAAGTCCCCCAGAGAAAGGGGCTCTGCTGCTGCCCTGCCCGAGCCCTGCATTCCAACAATCCCCAGCATGAGGTCTTTCTGTAGTCTTTAGGTACTTCTGTGTGCCATGACAGGATTCTGTGCCTCAACTCGACCAGTGCACAAAGCCAGTGTCACTGTGTGTCCTGTCTGCAGCTGGAAAAGGCAGGAAGTGCTGGTACCTGAGGGGTCCATGAGTGTGTGTGTGTGTGTGTGTGTGCTTTCACCAGTGCCTTTCTGTCCCAGCTGAAAAGGGGGAAGGAGCCCTGACTGCCTGAGTTTGTGTTTTGTGCGAGTCCTACACACAGGAGCTGTCGAAAGTCACACCTCATCCGTGGCACACTCTGTGCATGCCCTGTCAGCATCCCCAGTGTGCTGTGCCCCTGTCTCTGCGGCACTCTGGGGTGCTCAGCTCTGCTGCAGGTTGAACGGGCACACAGCAAAGCGGCAGCAGCATCCCTTAGCCAGGGTAGAGACTCCAGCTCCCCAAGCTGACTCCAGGCAGGAAGGATTCCTGGGCTGGAGCAGGCAGCCATGCTCCTAACATCACTTCACATGAGCTATGCTCATGATCCAGTGACAGTCTGAGAAATTCTCTGTTCATCTACAGCCCCAGTGGATTGAGTAGCAATGCTGGTGCTGTAAAGCAAATACCCAGTATGAACGAGGTCGTCAAATTTGTCTCAAAACATGTTTGATCCATTAATTGCCCAGATCCAACTCACTCAGTTGTCTGCATTATAGATTTATTTAGATGAATAAGTGGCCCTGTCGGTTTGGAGTAGAGCACTGGATTTTGTGATATGCCAGTGCACTAGAGTGGAAAATAAATAGCATCTTCAACTGCTGAATAATTAATTCTTTTACTGAATTAAATATGAAAATAGTACAGGTCATTTAGAATTTCTTATGCTTTTTAATAATAGTCTCTTCAAAACCTGTCACATTACTCAACTTCATATCAACATCTGTTTCATTTACTCTCCCTTTTTAACATGCAGCAGTCTGCAGCATTTTGTACTAACAGCCATATAAAAACATCAGATTCTGTCAAGTGGGAAGTGAAGGTTTTGATACTACTGGGGACTTGGCTCAGAGGCAGCTTGGGATTGTGGGTTAGGCTTCATAGCTCAATTTCCAAAAGTGAAGGTAGCAAAATAATTAATAAGAATATTTATGGGAGTTTCCTGGGGAAAATTTTGTTTAAATATATGTGTCTGTCCATACTTCTCAGCACTAACAATAAATAGGGTCCTGCTGCCTGTATAATGGAGAGGGGGAATAACCTCACAACATCCCTCATCACAACCAGAGCCAGACAAATGCTGAATTTTTTTTTAAAGGATAAAGTAAGCTTATTTAAGTCAGAGGCTCCTATGAATAACCTCATTAGTCTCTCAGCACAAAAATCACTTTTCCTGTGTCATAAACTCTATCTGCCCTTTCTCCCTAAGCTTTGCTCTGGGAAGAGCTACCTAATCCATGAATGTGGCAGCTTTACCAACGATGGGAAGCCCTGCTTCTCCAAGCACAACATGCTCTGAAGAGAACTACCAGGACCCACAGAAAGTGATTTGCTACAATGCATCCTAGAAATCTGGGCCTGTACCTGCCCCTCCCCCAGCTTACATTTTTTGCCAATATTTGGATTTTTACAGGATAAACTGAGCACCACATTACCCCACAACTGCACTGATCCAGGACCACAGGGAGTCTGCTGGAGAAGATTTAATTAACAGAACTCTTTGTCAGAAAATCCAAGATGAGATAAAATTCATCTCTCATTCCTGGAAATATTTAGGAGGGTAATGCCAAAAAATAACAAAAATGTTGAGATTTGATAATACAACAGGACCAGCTATAGCCATGCAAGTGCCAAATTTAAGATTTGAACAATAACCCATTTTCATTTGTGAGAAAAAATTATTCAATATTTGCATTGGGGCAAAGATATAAAACATCTATACAGAATCTGTTACAGGCAGGAAGGGGAAAGTGACTGCCTAGAATTTAAGAACCCTTTATGAAAACTTGAACATTGTAACTTGCTATAAAATGTCTTCAAGCACTTTCTATTTTCTTCCAGTTCATCTACCCATATTTCTATTGTGAGTTTTGAGCTTCTTGACGATGGAAAATTAAACAACTATTATAATATAGTTGTTTATGCAAATAACAAACACCAGAACAGCAAGTATTTGATGGAATTCATACTATTTTCCCTTACAATCAAAATCACCTTGTCCTTAAAAACAAGCAAAATATCTGGAAAACAAAACAGATGATGTTCAAGTGATCTTTAAAGGGTGAAGGTCATACTTTAACAAAAAAATCCAACAATCCAACCAACCCTTCTACAGCTTTTACAATTAAACTGAAAGCAACAAAAATGTTAGCGATGCAATCCAATCAATTCAGGCTCTCTCTGCTTGAAGCTGAGAATCTGCCAACTCATATAAAAAATTTGCATTTCAAAACGAAACATAAAATCCTTCTTTACCTGTTTAAAATGAAAAGAAATCCCAGTGGAGTTTGCAAAATATATGCCCATTGTTTAATGACCTTCTAATACCAGTGAAAGAGCATCCAAGAACATTGCAGATAATTCTGGTCTAATCAGGTTAATGATGGAAGCCAAGGCCAGGACTACAGCAAGCTGTTCGTTAGCATTTGATATTTCTGGCAAATAAACTCACTGCTGTTCATCCATTAAGTTCGCATCCAACAAATGGTAACAACTGCTCCTGACATTCAGTACAGAATATTCTGCTCCCACATCGAATCCTGCTGCTCTAAAGAAGCCACCACTGACATGAAAGAGGAGGCCAAGCTTCTTCCAATAGCTTCTGTTAAACCAGCACAACAATAATGTTCCAGCTGAACAGGGCAAAAACTGATCATAATTTTTTACTTTTTCTCAGTGTGTGAGGAGGTATCTGGGGAAATTTTGTTCTTCACTGCAATGCAGGACAGGGAAAATAAAACAGAACCACATATTATCCTGTTCTCAGCCTTCATACTGAGATCATGGTTCACTGATCAAGTACTACACATGATATTTTTCATAAGTACTGTTCAATCTACCATGTTCAAGATTCCAGATTTCTGCTGGCCTTTAAATCCCAGGTTTATGTGTCTCTTGCAATCAGTATTCACTGGTGAGCTACATGGACATAATCAAGCTTGCTCCAGCTGATTACTGACCAGCTTTAAAACACCCGGAAGAGCTGTTTTCTCCAGCTGGAATGTTGATTAAAGCTATCTCAGCAAACATGGAATATATGAGCACTCAATTTCCAGTCATTCACCTAGAGACTATCAGAAATGCAAGATTTGCTGAGGTCAGGCTGATATGCGTATAAAACTGATAACTTGTCTAGCCAAAGGGCATATTTCCCCGTTCACTAAAGGGGTTCCTGCTCTGCAGGCCAGCAGTCCTTGTTACAGTTTGGAGCTGTGAAATGCCTCAGATTCCTACAGAGTCCCAAATCCTTCTGCAGCCAACAGAGTCCTGAATGACTTCTCTCACCAGCCACCCTGAGGAGTTGCTCAAGTAACTCCTAAATCCCCAGGCTGGGGTGGACTCTTCCTCTTTCATGGGGAGATCAATGAGGAAATGGAATTACTCTCGTAAATCCATCTGAGAACACCACTATGCCAGTGCCTGAAGAAGCTCTGACCTGCCTTTCCCCCTCTGGAATTACTCCCCACTGTAACAATCATCCTACTGACCTGTCCTGATTTATTTTTCTGCTATCCTGAAATATATACTGGAGGTAAGCACATACGCATATTCAGAAATTCAGACAAAGGAACGTTTCTAAGGACAATCTTAAATATTACTCAAGAGTCTTGATTTTTCGGAAGAGTCTGGATTCTTATTTCCAGCCCAGGTGGGGGCTGGACATGGAATTCAGCTAGGCATGTCAAGCTATATCTGAAGTTCAGCAGAAGTTAACAAGATTCACAGAAAAGATCAAGACTTTCAGGCCAGCTAAACCATAAGAAAAAGCTATAAAAACTTATGAAAGATGAAGACAACCATCAGCCAACAGTAGATATTAAAATGTGACAGTTCCTGTGGTAAGAAAAGAATCCATTTCCTCACAGCTGATTTCTCCCCAAAGATCTCTGTCTGAAGCCTCAATTTTCCTAGCAATGATCACTTAGTAGAAGGCAGGGTACAATGTTCTCATTCTGCTAAATCTCATCTATTTCCAAATCGCTGAAATGTTCTGCCTGTCTCTTGCAGTTGCCTTGCAAATTGGCTGGCAAATATTAACTCAAGATGGTCTACCAAAGCAGGTGATCAACTTTTTGCACTTCCATTTCAATGACCCAAATAAAGTCTGGATACAACACAGACTATGTCTGCACTGTGCAGGGAAGCACTTTGTGAGGAGATCCACTAGATTCCCCTGAAGGGCTAGGATGAAACATCTTTGGATCCAAGCTGTCACCTCTCTGGCACTAAATGTGACCTATTTTTTTCAATTGCATGATATAATTTTGACTAGTTAAAAAGGCACATTCACTTTTTTCACTGACAGTTGTCCATCTGTACAGTCTTACAATTTCCTTTGAGGACTATTTAATACACACTTTGAGTGGTTACAAATATGAACTCTCTAAAGCTGCAGTGGTTGTGCAGCCAACACACCAGAGGCACGTAATACAGGCAGGTGAGAAACCGGAAATCTAGCAGAAGATAAAACTCCACAGCAGCTCTTTCTCCATGACAGCTGTAAAAAGATTAGGAATTATTTCATATCTACTTATACCATGCTTAGAGATACATGCTTAGATAGACTGCAAAGGTCATCTGATATTTACAGCTCCAGCTCTCACTGAGAGCAACCTGGCAGCTCTGAATTGAACAGTCTGGCTTTGATACTCAGGGAAATATGGTCTAGCCATCTCCTGCTTCCACTCCAAACTGATTGATGTACTTCAGCGGTTGCTGAAGGAGAGATATGAAAAAAATTACCAATCTATTTAGAAGAGCACATCAAGGGGTCTTTTATGTGTAAACATTTCATGATTTGATGACAACTTATAGGATAAATGATTTGTCTCACTATGTTTTTAATTACTCAGTCTAGACAAAATTAATTGCAATTTATTTCAGTTGAGGTGAGCATGAGTATCAACATTTCCTATTGAGCACACATGTCCTACGGAGACAAGTCTATATCCTCCTAATCTTCTCTCCAGGCTCAATGGAGATAAATTGTCTCCTGCTCAAGGTGCTCCTTGCTTATCATCCCCACAGCTTCTTCTAACCAAGCTCCAGCAGGGTTCTAAAAGTCCTGAGGCCTAAAGAGCTCAGTCCCTGTGGGGCTCTGTTTCCACTGTTTCCAGGTTAGCCACCATGTCTGCACTTTGATGAAGGAGGCACCTCAAAATCTGGAGAAGGGGAACAGCCTGTAGCTCTGAAAGACTGCTCCAGTTACCCATGCCAAGGTACTGGCAGTGCAGGCAGAAAAGGGAGCAGCACGGAGGCAAAAAGCAGAAACAATGGAGCTGGCACAGAAATCAGGTGAGAGTAACAAGACACAAGATCACACGCCATTGCCATTTTAGAACGAGAGGTAGGAATCGTGACTGGATTGTAAAATTAACTGATAGCCGTAAATAAAATAAGGTGGGAAAAGCAGATGGAAGAAGCAACATACTTGGGTACATTAGAAGACATTCATTACAAGATCGCCTGCAGCAGAGGCTGAAACCTCATTAGTCATATGTACTTCTCTGCACCAAATGTGTGATATTTACAGTTATGATTAGTTTATAGACTAGTTGAAGTTTGGACCAATGCCTGGTTCTGTTCTTTCAGAAGCACTTGAACTATCTTCAGGGTAAACAGATATGACCGAGAAAAAATATATAATGTAGAGTGGCTAAGCAGTAGCTCACAGAGCAAAGCCAAAAATAATGAGACATAAAGATAGAAAAACAGTATGAAAATAAGAGATGAATGTGGACTGATGGCAAACACTGCAGGTGTGTGGTACTCATTTATATCCAGTCAGGCAGTTAATGAAATAACCTATAGAAACTGGACTGTCTTTTAAAAACCAAAATTACTGCCTGATATCAGCTGAGTGATTCATCCTCCAATTTGCTGGAGATTTAAGCAGAACTGCAGCATACACAAACAATAAGTCTCTTTCTCTTACTGTTGATTTTATGGATTATCATGAAGAAACTGGGAAACAGTGAGTCACATTGAACCTTAATCAGATTTTAGTATTAGGAGAAAAAAACCCCTTAATTTTTTGAAAATAATATTTTTTTAATGTAGCTCAAAGCATTTGTTCAGTGAAGAATAGTTCTGAATTAGAGTTGCTAGTAGAGTTTTAGAATGCTGCTCTCACCAAACAATATATGCATGAACTGGCAGAGAGCTTCTCAGTTGCAAATGGAAAAAAGAATCAAGATTGTTACTGTGGCAAGGAGAGAGTGCAAAGAAAGGGGCGATGGAAATGTGGAATAGAAGGGGTCAAAAGGGATCATCTGGCTCCTCAGGGGAGAAATGAGACAAACTTACAAAAAGCTGGAGTGATGGGTTTTGAGCAGAGTGACTATTGGTCTCTCTCTGCCTCCCTCTCCTATCCTGCCTATCCCAGCTTGTCTCCCTTGACTACCTAGGGTACAAACCTGCATTTGAAAACTGCTGTGTCAGGGCTCCTGCTTTACTTCTCTCCTTCAGCCTTCTCTACTCATCTGTACCTCACTGCGGAAGAAGAGAAAGAGTGGGCAGCCAGTCCCTGCCCCAGCAGTGCAAAAGGCAAACACACCAAAACTGGAGGCAGGGATTAGCAGCTGAAGAAGATCTCAGACAAGGGCTTCCTATTCTTCCTTCAAAGGAAGCTGAAGCAGACTGTTGCTGCTGGAAGAACACGACCCTTGGAGTACAGTTAATCATCTTTTCACTGCTGATGTGGTGGATTGAAGAATCTCACTGTGACGCCACATGAGTGCCTCATCTTGGCATCAAATGCTCATCTTGGATCAAATGCTGTCTACCTGCACCTTAAATTTGCCTGCTGCTCCCTTTCCAAAGCTGGTAAAAATGCAGATTTTGTCACAGAAGACTACAACTGCTTAGTTGAGTCTTGTCTGTGCTGAAAATCAGCTCTCTTTTGACTTTGATTCACTGCGTTCGGCCCTTTGGATTAATACTGCTAGGAGCAAGTTTCCCTAGGCTTATCAACTGAAACTTCTAAGTCTCAGTGAGGAGTTAATTAGTTTCTGTCTAGAAAAACAAGTGTCACATTGCTAGAATCTTGCCAACCCAACACAGAGCTCTGTGCATCCTGTGAGAACAAACATCAGTTCAGCTGGTTTTGAAAAAGACTCTCTGAATTATTCTGGGTTATCTCAGTTGAATTTTATTTTTTCAGATTTATGACTGACCATTATTCCCATGCTTTGCTCTATATCAGCATGTGGCAAAAATTGATAGGTTTTTGCTTTCTCTCTCTTATATTTTCCTTGGAATGCTTCATACAACAAGTCTAGTGAGATGTTTAGAAAGTCAGCTGATATATGAAGACATTAACAATCTGAGGAATATCAAATTGCTTGGAGACTGGAGAGCAAAACAAAAAGAGGAAAACTTCTTGGGAAAAGATAAGCACAGAAGAAAATATATAATTTGCAGAGCTCTACAACAAATGACTTTAGCACACATGCACATTTATGTTATGGCCAACAGAAAGTGTCAAAGGAATTTTCCACAGCTCAACTAAATGAACACAGACTTTTCTGCAGGTGAATACTTCTTAAGAGTTTGGGAGTCTTAAATAATTATGTGCCCTGTTAAAACAGATGACATGTTCCATGCAACCCTGGCAGGCCTTAAGAGAACCACTACAAAGTTTATGTTATCTTTTTTTAGGTTGCATTTCCTTTGTTTGTATCGGATATATTCTGGATTTATTCTTTTTAACAGTGAAGACACAGGGGGTCTACATGATACAGAAATAAACCAAATAAATCCAAAATGTTTGAGCAAAAATAAATGGGTGTTTACTGTGTGTGTAACAACAAATGGACACCTGAAAGAATTGATGGGGATGCTGAAAACAAAATGGAATGTCAAAGCCTACTAAAAGAAGCTACTGAAGACAACACTTGAGATTCAAAACTATTACAAACATATATGTGCATAGCAGACTATTATCTATGGTTGCTATAACTGAGAACAATCTATAAGTTTTGGAAGAAAGATTGAAACTTGATTAAGCCCTGAAGCAAAATCACTGGTAAGATCAGGATTTAGACATATGTGAAGATGTGCTTGCCTGTTATAGGCCCTTCGAAGGAATATGGGTTGGGTCACTTCTAAGGATAGGATACTGGACTGCCTGCTTTTATCTAGCATGAAATGGCTGTGTTCCTATGAATTTCTAAACTAAACCATAACTTTTGCTTAAGGACAATATTTTTGAAATTATTTACTGCACCATCTTTATGTAACTGTTTAAACACTACTTAAACAATTTATACATGCTTATTTTTACCAGGGAGCCATTTATAAACTCAGCTAAATGTAATTCATGCCAAATATTTCTTCTTTTATTAATTGAATTCAGTGGGTTTCAACTACACAAGTGCCTCAAGCAGGATTATAACCTGCAACTCTTCCAACTCTTCAGGAGTTTCTGATGTTCATTAATGCAATTTAAAAGAAAAGCTATAGTTTCCCTGTTTTATATTTTCTGAAATCTTGCATATTTTTTTTTCCTGAAATTCATGTGTAAATCAGCTACATCTGAGTCTGTCTTCTTTTCAGACAGATAAGCAAACGATGATGTGATCTTAGAGATGTATCTGGGTATGGGAAAAAAACCCCTCAACCAACCAACCCCAGACAACAAAAACCAACAACCAAAAAACCCTCCAAACAAACAGAAAACTAAGAAAAAATGGCCAATCCAAAGCTTAATCATGCTGGGTTTAGGACAGCCTAATTTTTAAAAATCTTGATCCTGAGCAACACAGGCTGTAATACTGTGAAAGTCAACCTGATCTTTCCACTTTTAATCAATAATTTCCCCAAATCTCAGTTTCAGTCATTCCCGGAAGATATTTACCAAAAAAATAAGGATGACTTAATATCTTCTGACATCAATTCTATGACAACCTATGGTACCAGTGCTCTGCTTCACACGGTACCTTCCAGTGTAATTATTCCATCTCAGTTCACTAATGAACAATGCCTCTCACCGTGGAGCACAGAATTTCAAATCAGTTTTAGAAGTTCTTACATCAAACTTTTCTTTGTCTATTTTTTATTTAAATTGAAATCATTACACTGGCACAATTAGCAGGAAGAGCAGTTTGATTGACATTATGATCAGGTTGTCTTTTTTTGAGCCAGAGTAAAACAAGGAGACCAGAGCAGTACAGCACAGATATCATAACATCCCTCTGTCATAAAAACATGACAAAGTACAGGCTTTGAGGGAAAAAAAAAGCCACAAAAACATGACTCTATGGAATGCCCAGTATTTCACTGATCTTTTCTCATAATCATATTATAATAGCTGTATTATCAAAATGCAAGAACACTACTGAATATATTCTGTATTATTCTAGTGCCCAGACATATTTCCAAGTGATCTACAAGCTCAGAAAAAAAATTAATCCTTACTTCCAAAAATTCTACAAGCCTGGTTTAATGTTGGTGGCTTGGTGAATATACAATCATCCACTATCTAGCATTAGGCTCAAGGACTAGAGACAAAATCATCTGGATTAACATCAGCCAATGCTTTCACTTTACTGGAAATTTAGTGTTTGGCAAATACTTCTGAGGGGAGATGGATATTTAAAGAGTGATTTGCACAACTTTTCAGGCAGCAACTCCCAAGTCTCAATGAGACAAAGCCAAAACACACTTATGAAGTTTTCAGTCATATTGAAAAAGAAGGGATGATCAGATTCAAGAATAAAATAGTTTGGGGTGAACAAATAAGGATAAGTTGGGCAGGGCAACAGTCTTGAAAGTGAGGACAAGTGACTTCTCTTTGATGCTATAGAAAAATCAGTGGAGAGATCCCAAGCCTGAATGATTAGCTAGAAAAATGAATTTATGCAGATATTCAGAAAGTAAGACTGCGTTTCTCCAGGCAAGAGAACAGGGGTTTATGGTAACCAAGATGTGACCTGATGAATCTAGACAGCAATTTTAGCTGTGTGAACTGACTGGACAGGTACTGACTTAGAGCTGTAGGGAAGAATGAGACAGCATGACCAAGGCACGGGAGGATGTGAGGATCTGCAGAAATACCTAGAGATGATGACTGCAGGTTTTTGAACTACAAAAACGGAGAGTCCTGCTTTAAATGGAATGAATCTTAAACAGAGCAAAATATGTTAAGGAGGAAACTGAAGAAGGGTACTAGGCCATAAAAAATAGAGGTCAAACGGGATTCTGAGGTTCTCTCTTGGCACAGACAATGCCGACTTGACTTTCAATCAGTACTAATGGAAATATCTCTCTTCCTCCTCTAAAAAAGGATGCAAGAAGATTTGATATAAACTGTTTTTTAAAACAACAAATCATATTTAGCATGTGCTGATGGCTTGCTGCCTTTTATATACATATGTTTTTGCTATGACTAACCCATGTTTTTCAATTAATTTGACAGTGTGATTCAATGTAATCCAATCAAGGTATATAAAGGGAGCTGTGTATAATCAGAAAAGCACTAAAACAGAACTCTTCTGAAAAGGCATTTGGTGTGATGGTGAAACTTCAGGAAACTGAATCAGAAATCTGAAGCAGGAAACAGAAATCTAAAACAGTGCTACAAATCCCATTGGGACCACCATTTGTAGATGTGAAGTATTCCCACCACAAATCTTGATATTCGTGCGTTCTATAAAAGTAAGTGTTCTTCTGGGAACAAATAGAGGAGAAAAAAGAATCTTAAATTGCCCTTAAACATTAGAGCATTATTGTTCTTTCCCATGCAGTTTAAAATCTCAGAGCATTCCTGTTTTGAACCTTTATTTGTAGGGATCCTACCACCAGGTTTTACTATTCACTTTTAGTTGCAATTTGGAATGCAAGGTATAAGCCCAGAAGTGAAATTATTTTAGTTAATTGAAGGGGAGAATGTAATCAGTGAGATTCTTTTTCTAATTAAAAACTGCAAAAAAATAATTAATTCCAAATGCTTTCTTGCACAAAATAGCTCCAAATCAGATAGGGATTTAGGATGCATAATTCAAGCTTGAATACAGGGTTGAAATCCTCTCCACAAAATTCCAGGATATTTGCATCCAGATTTTGGACTGGGAACAGTTTCTGTTCAGACATTTTACAAGATGTAAAACAAGATGGTTATATAAACTATACATACTCTACATATGTTCTGAGCCCTTTAGGGAATTTGAAATTACAGTCTGAGTAAGAGACCCAGGGGTTTAGTTTGGGTTTGAAAGACCCATGAAATTACGAACATATCAATGTGTAACTACTTCATCCACGTAACAGAAATACAGACTGTAGGTACAAGCAGCACTTTGAGAGGTAAAACAATTTAGTCAAATGCTCCATAATGTTTTTCACTAGGAACTTTTCCTTTGTCTCACTTAAGTCTTCCTTATTGTATTTTAAGATGATGTTTGTTTATTTCACCCATCCTAGACAGGAAGAATATGTTCCCTACGCCTCTGCATACTACACTGGAAAACATTTTCACACCACCCCCTTTATGCTAAACATTCCTAGATCTTTTCTTCCTTTTTTCTGTGAAAATTATGCTGAGTTCCTTTTCAGTTTGTTCAAACAATTTCTATTTCCCTGCAGTGGAGTGCCCAGACCTGGACACAGCAAATAGTCTTTCCAATGATATGTACAATGGAGAACAATTTCTTGGCTTTTCTGGGCTGCAAAATATACCATGGCTCTGGGCACTGCATGCATGATATATATTATTGTGATATATTGTGGGAATACTTGTTCCCTTGTGACAATATGATATTTGTCACTTGTGATTTTTGTGCGATTTCTTATAATTTTCAGGTCCTGTTCTGAAGGATTTCCAATTTTACCTCTTTTGGTGAATGAACAGCTTATTCTTATCAAAGTATAGTACACTGGCTTTCAGTGAGCACAAATACAATATATTTTTAATCAATACTTTGCCATTTTGAGCTCAAAAATAGACTAATGCTTTCAGTGCTTTTACAGATATTGAAGTTAAGCCAACTCCTTTATAATTTTCCTTTCCTCTTCCATTTTTTTTTTAACTTACAAATCTTTCTTAAACTTTCCCTGAATAACCTATGCTCTACACATTCTCAAAGATTAGGGGTTCATCCATAAAGTTCAATTTGTCCAAGTGATTAAAAAAAACCCCAAACCAAACAAACAGAAAAAAACCCAAACAAAATCAAATAAAACCAGTGAATGATCTGCGAAGATATTTTGTTAAGAGATATTACAGGATTAGTTTGTTCTTCTCAATCTGCTCGTAATAATGGGTTGTAATCTCTTAAACTAATTTTCCTCCACCTTATTATTGGTCCAGAAGCGACTTTACAGGCAAAAAGTCAGAGGTCCTGCAATAGTTAAATCAGGAGCAGAGTTTCTATCACCATGTGGTTTTGTTGTATTTAACAGCATGGTGGATGAGAGATCAGTATCAGGACACCCTTCCAGAATTTTCCTGGTTGTGTATCCGTGAAGGAAGCAGGGCGCAGTTTACAATTACTTGTTTTATGGCAGATTTTAAATGTCTCTAATATCAACAGAAGCGTGTTATGCTGCACTGCCATACATTTGAGGCACGACACAGCAGACATTCTTTGTAGGTTTTTTTTAAATTGTTTTAAAAGACGATAGTTAATATGAGTATGCTTCCACAAAATTATAGTCTGGCACATTATTTACATATCTTTTAACTGACATTTGCTTTCACCATTACTTTCAACTCTACTAGTCTGTGGAAGTGACTACAATGCTTCCACAAGTAGGTACACCAAGATTTTTATTTTCATTACTCCAGTACCTTTAAGGATTCCCATTTCAGAGTTAGCACTGTCACCTGAAAATCTGTCCAAGTGATAATATTTCTGTATAACTAAAGCACTGCTCAGAGCTCTGTTTTTGAGGCAGGCAAAACTCTTGGTCATGAAATAGTATTGCTAAGCAAGTAAATGCATTGACAACCTTAGGTCAGTGCACCCAGCCATCTGCTCATGTACCTACAGCACTCTCCAATTGCTTTGCTCATTCAGATTAGATTTGGTGGTATCATATTCACAATAATTCCCTAGATAATCCCAAATTTGCACAAGGAATACTGACTGAATACGACCCAGCAATGCTTGAAAGCAGTTCTAAGAAAAAGCCCTGGGTGTCATTCTCCATATTACCTCAGAGAGGGAAGCACTGGGTAGGAGCCATCCTGGGGAACCAATTAATTGGCTAATGAACTAGGTACAGATTTCCAGCAAAATGAAAACCTGAAAATCCCAGACTACAAGAAACATTGAATGAAATGCATCCAATCCTGAACGTCCAAACACTGAATATTTGAATTCTGAACAAAGTCCAGCAAAGGCATCTGCAAATGATGAGTTACTGTTTCAAACACAACCTTTGGAAGCATCTGCTGAAATTAAGGAATTTCCTTGCTTTGAACACTCAGCTGAATAAAGAATACACACTTTAGCATTAGAGGATCCCTTTGATACAGCTCTCAACCACAGTGTTCAAGGGGAATGTGCACTACTCTGGAAAATTAACTCCATGCCTAAATCTAGTGCTAGGGAGCGCAGTAGTGAGAGATCAGTTTCTGAATTAGTGTGATATGCTTGAGTGTGGAGTTTCTTCCTTCTTTTCAAAGTAAAATTTTATCTGATACTTTGCTTTTAAAGCTATTTGAAGTTTGAAGTCTTAAGCAGTTTGCGCCTAAGGAAGTGTATCATCTTGATTGAATAAATTGTTTTCTTGCTGTTGAAAATTAGTTGTAGGGTTATCACAGACCAGGGAGAAGAATATGGTTTGAGTTGACTTTCAATTAAATCCTACATTGATATATTAAGTAAATTCAGTACTGTGCTAACTTAAAAACACCTGCAGGGCTTTCCCAAAGCTCTGATTTACTTCTGGCTGAGGCAGAGCATTTAATTCTATTTTCAATTCTAGAAGACTCAGGCACAATTTACATTTGCTCAGAATTTTAGAGGTAAATAATATAACAACCTTGACAGGTTATAATTAATGGTTGTTTAAGGTACATACACACTATCAGATGATAACACTGTAGTGACAGAAGTGCAAGGCAGGATATCTTTTAAACAGAGAGATTATGAATGAATATTAGCATAGGATATATTTTTCCAGTACAGGCAATAGTCCTGTAGAATATGAAATCAGATTTTATAAATGGTAGCTCTTTGTGCCTTCTCAGAAGGTCCTTTTCAGGTTTGCATGTCAGTTCAACTGCTGGAATAAAAAAAATTAAAAATTATTCGTTCTACAATTTGCATGAAAATCTTATGTCCTCTCACAGTTCCCATGTAGTAAGATTAAAATATTATTTGGTATGCAGGAATCTAATTCTTTGGGAATACCAGAGAGAAAATTATAGGAACCACCATAGTGACTGTGAGGTCAGGAGCTGGTTCAGTCCCACATCAAGAGGCATCTGGACGCAGTTTGAATAAAATTGTCAAGCTTATGTAGTTGGTAGTTTTCTGTGTTCAGAAAACAGAGATGTGATCTGAGGAGCTGGGAGAGGTTCTCCCTTGTGCTGCACTTAGCCGCCATCCCACAAAGCCTGGTTTGGGAGATGAAATGCACCCTTGAGCTGTTTGAGGAGGGACCTCAGCAGCTCCTGTGAACATGATGAGCACAGCCCAGGCCCTCCTTTTGTTTGACCTTCTGTTCTTACATTTGTTGGTAGGAGAAGTTAGGACAGAATCATTCACCACATGGGATAAGGCAAAGCAAGGGTTTTTCTTTTTCTTCACTCCACCTCTCCTTTTCTATTTTTTTTCTCCCTCCAAAGGGAGACATTATTTAACTTTGTAACTAAAAATCATATTGGTAATAAGCATGTTAAATATATTGCCTAATTATATTGTAGTTATTTTGTGAAGAATTCTGTGCTTTTGTTCAATTTTATCTTTTTTCTTCTCTCGCCTATGAAGAATATTTATGAATTATGCATGCAAACATAATTAAGAATAACAATTGGTGAATTTTACCCTAGTGACATTGCTCTGTCTTTCAGTTTCCCACACAACTGTAAGTGTACTGAGTTTATGAAGTGGCAAAGATTCTCTGCTAAAATCGTAAGTACTCTGTCTAGAGTTTCTTTGTGTTCCAACAGCACTAAATGTGGGAGAGGAGTTTTGCTATCTGATTCCTGCTTATTTCTAAGTGATTAAAGATCTATCCTCTGAACTAGAGAAATATTGACCAGGTGTATAAATGAGTTAAATTCTAGCAGGGGCGCTGGTGATGGGTGTTAGCAAAAAAAAAAATGCTGCTTAAGTTACAAATATTTTATCAATATATCACAGACTGTTAGCCTGAATTATGAACTTTTCAAACATGAAGTGAATTATTCACGGTCCTTCTATTTGATATATGGAAGGTAGCTGCATTTTGAGATTCTGAATACAGAGTGTTTGTCTTTTGTCCTCTTTTGAATGGAATTTCTCTATTCACACACAACCCAAGAAAAGATTTACCCACAGCTGACCTGAGATCAGCCCCCTGAAATTTATCAGAAATTATTCTGAAAATGACAGATCTGAATTTATCTTCCAAGAAGTCTTACAGTTCAACTGTATTAGAACTATAGTTTTATTCAAGTCCTTTTATTATTGGAAGGTTGACATCTTTCAAAGAAATCTCTCCAAACAAAGGCTATGAACACTTTCTGTTAGCAAGCATGTATAATTCAAGAATAAAAGTCTCGCCACCTAGGCAAGATAGGCCACTAGGAGAACTAGATTGTTTTCCCACTCTGTGTATGAAAAGAGTTCCAATATCTTGCCCTTTTTTCCTATTATTTTAATATGATCTTGTTTTACACTATATAAAATATAAAAGGTTATTTTAGGCACTATAGAAAATAAATTTATTTGTTTGCAATGAATGGGATGGACAAAACCTGAAAGCAAGCTCTAAGTGCGCAAAAAGGTTGCTAACACCATGCATAATATGCAGATTTTAATTCTAGAAAATGGGCCTGCGTAAGTGCCCTCCTCAGGTCTATGGGAGTAACAGCTCAGGGCAGGACTGGAACCTTATTTAGGACATAACAAGAAACACTGACCCAAACAAGGCTGGGTTGAGAAATCTTTAGAAAAATACAATCTTGAAAATAATCCAAGACATCTTAATACACAGTCGTCCATGATGTGATTATACAGGGGGCACTGGAGTGATCAGGTCTGTATAAATCACAAGTCACCTTAAATCAATGCAGAAATTGCAAATTGACAGAATTCAATGGCTAAAGCGACTTTTTTTTCATCATTCCATTAATACAGCACCTCCTTACTTGTGCTTTTTTTGCCTTACTCATTCAAGCTCAGCTTTTTTACTACAGGTTTGAGTCAGGCCTTCAATAGAAATACAGAATGTCTACCACACCCCACAAAATACACATATATTCTTTATATTGACATTGCACTGATCAGTCAGTGGTTCAACAGTGAAACTGAAGATACAATGCCATTGATTAAGAGTCTAGCTTATGCTTCCTCCCCTATTTCCTTTATGGCCTCATAATTTCATGATGTCTCACAGATCTGTCTTCTTGAGCAAGTTCCTCTCTCTATTAGGAATTTACTTTAAAAGATGGTTTAAGAATTCACAGAAGCATAGGAGAAAAGTAAATAGCCAGAATTCTGGGTGTAAATCCATGGCTAGAATGTATTAGACAGAGCTGCACTGTAAGTAGCATATTGCTTCCAACTGCAGAGCAGTCTATTCAAATTGACCTAACATTTATGAAAACATCTCCTAATTCATTAACCTTTTGAAAGAGTGACTGCATAAAGTTCAAGAAAGAGATCACTTCAGAAGCCCTGGATGGAAATAGGCTCTAATGAAGTAATTTTCAATGTAGTTTATTCTGTTATGTTTATTTGACTAGACAACTCACATTTTATTAGATGTATGCCTCTTTTTCCCTTGTTTCCTTTATTTCCTTTTCACATTCATTTTTTTTCCCCTCTGACACCCACTAGAAGTACTTAATGGTGAGAATAAGACAAGCAACTTTGAATCAGAAAACCTTTCAATCCTTTCACCACTTCTTAACTTGTACAGGTTAATTGATTTTTCCTCCCAACACAGTGCTGATGCCAGATCTACATTTCCTCACTTTCAATCTCCTGCTACACCTAACAGTGTTCTCCTATTATTCTTTTTCACCTGTAAGAATTTCCTATATAAAATGTTTGAGGAAGGAAGAGAACCTTTCTAACTCTCCCTTCAATTTCAGGACAGGTTGGTTAAGAGTACTTCAGTGCTTCTTTACATAAAATGTACAGAACCAAGAAAGAAAATTCTATTTTGTGACTCCAAAGTTACTGGAAGACTATATTAAAAGGGAAGAAAAATGCTTCTAAATGATCTTCACATACACATATACATACAAATGCAAACATATATAAAATAATCTAGAATTAACCATTTATAACATCTTCACTTTAGGGAGAATACTATACTGTATACTATTATTGTTTCTATGTTACTCTACTGTAATACTATTATTATGTCAGAGGCAATAACTACTATCTTTCAGACCAAGAAGGAAGGTAAGAGAAGAAGGCAGAAGATAGATCATGACATATCTGGAATTGAATTTTTTTGTATTGTTTGTTTGCTTTGTACAGGAAATGCTAGAGCACCAAGATTACTAGAGCTGGAATTAAAATGGTTTGCAACCTCACCCTTTTGGCTTGAAAAACAATATTTTTAAGAGACTTTATGGGGCTGGGTTTGTTTTTTTTGTTTTTTTTTTTAAGTGACACACAGAACTTTCATTTGATTGATGACTTCCTGCTGTCATTAAAGAGTGGCAGTGTATTATCTGAAAGAATTCTTGAAAATGTAGTGCTATTCTGTCATAAACCACCCGCCGGAATCTATTTATCACCCACAGAGTTGTAAGGTTTACTCTGAAGAGTGTGAATCTGTTAATTGACACACAGAATTAATATTAGAAAGTGGAAATTAGGCACTACTTAAAATCTTCATGTCACTGAATGATTGCATTGAGTTGGGAATCATGAAGTTTTGGGAAAGGGAAGGCAGTGTGACCTGTCTCCTTCAAAACCAGGGAACTTAGCATCGAATTATAAGTGTTAAAAAAGCATAATAACTACTTACACTTAAATAGACACTTTCCTAATGGAGCTCTCCATACGTTGTGTACATATACACAATACATATTTTATACCCAGAGGTAATATATAGAATTTGTTTCAAGCATAAAGAAGTTGAAAGGCCTTATACAGGATAAATCTCACTTTATGCTTACTGGCAAAACAGCATGACATCAAGATTTGGCATCGAAAAAGAATTTCAATGAACATCTGAGGTTTATTACGTATTGATCAACAAGGATAGCACTCGTACTGAGGCAAGAAGTGTGAGCCTCCTGACTTTTCTGATTTACATCAGCGGAGGATACAGTTCACAGAGTGCTTCTTTCAGAGTATCACCTTGCTAAACAAAAGCTATTTAAAAACCCCGACAGGTAGCTCAGATATTTTCGCTTGAGAAGGATCTCCCTGACACTCTAAAAGCACACACATCCAAAGGTAAAATTTATACGTGGCTGGAATGAAGCAAAGAGCTTACAAGTAGAAAATAGAACCACAAATCTTTCTATACTTTCATATAATCCTTCACCAGCATCAACCCACAAATCGTACATTAAACCTAAAGCCAATCCTTCAGCTTTACAGGGACACTGTGCAGGATGCATATAAGGATTATTTGGTTTAAGTGTTTGGGTACAAGGGGAAAACTCAAGAAGCAAGAATGCTGAAGGGTCTCTTTAGGAGCCAGAGAGGAAAAAATTAGTGCATGAAAGTCCCCTTGCTGTGTTTCCTGATGATGTTTTCAACAGTGCCCTCCATTAACAGAAGCATGAATGCAAAGCCCTGAAGAGTTATTGTGAACCCAACTTCAAACCAGAGCAGTAGAACAAATCCAGGTCCCTAATATCACATTCCTAATATGTGATACCCACCCATTTTTAAGGTTACACTCAGACCAGGACTTTTCTATCAATATTATACACGTCCGCAGAGTTCATTGATCTGTTTCTAAGAGGAACATGAGATTATCCATAGTATGGCATGTGATGTGCTCCATAAAATATCTTTGTGTTTCTCTGATCTCTGCAGTCCCATTCTCCAACAGAATACCAGATCTGTGAGTTATAGGTCATTGAATGTTATCATATATTTAATTCAATTTCCATTGAATGTTTTTATTTCTACTAAATAGGGTATGAATTCATGATACTAACAATAATTTTTTACCAGAGTGCCAGCGTAACTCACCAGTTCAGGAATTATGATAACAAAAACCTTGAAGTAGAAGTGATAGATCTCTAGTGGGCAACACTAGAGCAGGAATTAACCAGACCTTCAAACTTCCAGTTTTCAGAGAGCTCTGGACACTTTCAGCATAGCATATACCTATTTTCCATTTCATATTTATATGCCTATTTAAAAGCAGAGTATCAACTGCATGAAACAATTTTTTTTTCTCAAAGATGGACACAGAAGCCTCAAGCACTCTGTAGCTCAAATGCAGTAAATTCTATGGAGATCTTGCACAGCCTAGAAAAACTTTCTGAGGTCCATCCAACACAGAGAAACCCACTATCCCATTCATTTTATAAAAATGGAATATTATAAAACATAATTATTGTAATTATAAAAATTACCTGTAAGAAAGATAAGCTAAGATCAAGGTAACAAAGATCTCTAATAATTATTTTCTCCCCATAAATGTTATTTGAGTAAAGTTCTTGGTTACATAAGGAATCATGAACGATGACTGAGAAAACAATACAAACAGAATAATCCATCAGGGAAGAAAAAAAGTCCATTAAAATCTGTGAAAACTCTTTAAAACCTCACTTTGACAACTCCAGAATGAATGAAATGGTTTTGGCACAAGATGTTGACAACTTATCTGACTTGAATTACAGTTTTACATACTATGATTCTTTTATCCAAAACTTCGAAACAGAACTTGCAATAGACTATTCCAAATAAGTTTTAAAAAGTGTTATAAAGAATAGAATTTATTATAATTCAGAAACTGCAGTATTGCTGATTTCTAAAATTCAAATCTTTTGGTACAACCTACAAATGAAAAAACATACTGTAAAACTAATTTGACAATTTTTTCCAAGTTATTTTCCCTTTTTCTCCTCAGCTTTCTCTAAACACAAAACTTCAGAGAATTCTTGACTCTT
>NW_008237174.1:5242623-5289429 GCF_000691975.1 Corvus brachyrhynchos | reverse complement strand
CTCTTTCCCCTTTGCTACACACACTTATGCATTTAATTGCATAATTAAGTAAGCAATTGTCTTGCTCCAAGAAAATTAATATTTTTTGAACCAACTGCCTCAACAGGTTGAGGCAACTATTGAGTGTCTTCTAATATACAGGAAAGTCAGCAAACCTCAGTTATTTCAGACGAGAAGAATGAAATATCTTCTCAGCACCATCTGACATGACTGAATGCTCTACCAGCTAAGTGTGAGTAGAAGAAGACAGGGAGTAGAAGTTTCTCAAACAGAGAAGATACAAAAGTCATTCTGGGTATGTATAAGTCATTATGGACCTATAACACCAAGGTAAATTGGATTCCTTATTACATTTTCTTGGTCTTACAAGCTTACATCTAAGAACTGTACACCCCATTCAACATGGAACCTGATCATCCAACAGCTTTCAGTGTGGCCATCCCTCCAAAACCTTACTTTTACTCCCAGTTTTTTGATGAAGGCTGAAGCACAAATGTAGCAAGTAACATGCTCGGCCAAACCTTGAACACAGGTTTCTCAAGCCATAAACTTCATCTAGTACTAAACAGATCTGAGAAAAAGGCAGACTTCTCTCACCTCAAAATCTTAAGGTGTTAGGCATGCCATTATTCCTGAGTCAGCATAAGCTTTCTTTTCTTAATTAAAAAAGAATAAATAAATAAAAAATGTCCAAGGCATATTCACTCCTCTACTGCAGAGAAGAGTCCAGTTCCTGACATCAGCACTGAGGAAGCCAACGCAAACGTATCTGCCATGGCTGTCTGTACAAGCCTGATTTGACAACAGGAATGGGTAGATAAATTGCACAAAAAAGGGGAAGAAGAAAGCCAGAACACGAGATTAAAAATGAAGCAAAACGAAATAGACCCCCCAGTACCCAAATCCTAAATAGTTATTCCAATTTACTTGTTTAGGTGTTGTAGGGTTTTTCCTTCCTTGTTTGTTGTTGTGGGTTTTTTATTTCTTGTTTGTGGGAGGGGCTTTGTATTGTTTTGGTTTGGGTGGTTTTGTTTTTTGTTTGTTTGTTTTTTCATTGGGTTGGTTTTTGTTTGGTTTTTTTTGAGGGGCGGTGTGTTTGGATTTTTTCTCCAGATCTTTTGGTTAGGCTTTCTGTACTGATAAATAAAAACTATTTGCCCAGTCAGTTTAACAGATCAGGGCCTGAATCAGTCCTGCAGAGCAGGTGAACTATCTGTTATTTCCATGAGTAGGGATCTGAATTTTTTCCATCTTACACTTTAAGAATTCAAGTCCAGTAAAATCACTTGTATGAATTTTTAACTCCCTATCTCAAGCCAAAGCTCCCTATAGCCCATGTTCTCTGAACTCTGGCCAGAATTAAGGTAGAGCCTGTTAAAAAGTACAAAACACAAGTCAGCATTAACCCAACCCTGACAAATCCTGTAGTTACAGCACAGCTCTCAGACAAATGAATATTCTAGAAGTAAATACATTACATAATAAAAATGCACATACCAAATGGTGAAAGATTAATTTAGACCCCTTAATAAATTCATTCTTCCCCAATTTATGTCAATGATTTGCATATAATAAAATTGTCCTTGAGCAAATATCTGATAAAGTAATAAACCTGTCAACTGCATAAATTGACTGCTTGCTAAGGCTATCTGGCAGTTGGTTCATACAGAGGCAGATGCTCTGCTATGACACAGTAGCTGCAGGAAACATTTGTCTGTTATGTGATAAGATGGGAAAACAGAGTAAAGATTAGCTTGGATTTTACTCAAGCTCAATATTCATCACAGAAGAAAGGAATATGCTCTTTAACCAAATCTACATATGTTAAGTCCCTTGAATTAGACTTTTTCAACTTGTCTAAAAAGGATAAAGGTTTTTTCTAAGTATGAGAGGAGGTTAATAAAGGAATATTTGCAACTGAGCATTTAGTTTTTTCAGAATGCTTCATGTTGATCACATTACTTAATGAATAACCAGAAAGTAACAAAGAACAGAAAACGAATCTGCACAGACAATATGTTAGACTATAAAAATCTAAAATGTTAGACAGGATAGGTCATCAAATACTCATGTTTTCAGAATACCTGTTTTAAGGATGATTAACCTGACACATTTACCCCAAAATTCATGTTAAAACTGTTGTTGCAAGGTGTTTGGCAGTCCTTTCTGTCAGCCAATAGCACACGTATATGAAGGATTTCTTGCTCAGAGGCAAGCCTTGAAAACAGAACAGTCACTTCTAGTATTACATGAGACCTACTTCTTACGGAAAAAATGAAAAATACTGAGGAAACACAGTTCTCAATTGCAAACTACTCTTCTGCCCCTTTCCTTCCCATCCTCTGTGACCACACAGAAACTTGGAAGACTGTTCATACAAAGATTACAAAGTATGAGCACTTACTGGGTTAAATTATTCAGGAAAAAATGGTATTAATTTTCATATATAGTTTCTGGTGATGATCTCCCTGAAATAAGCTCCCTCTAAATCATGTGGAGTAAAACTAATTTAAAGGAATGAAAACAAAAATGCAGTGTTTCTTACATTTGATCAAAGAAGAAGAGAGATAAAATTGTGGGTGTTCCTGCCTTCTCTTCTGCTCTTTTCTTTAAAAAACAGAACAAAACAAACCACAAACACACACACAAAATCCCAATATAACTTTGTCTTTAAGATACTGCTGAAATTCAGAGAAAATTCTATAAAACAGATGGATTTCTTGCAGTTAAGTAGAGAGCACATTAAGAGAATGGCAGACCTTCGCTTTTCAAACTCCTGGGAAGTGAGACTTTTCAAGGAGTTTGAAGTGATAATTGCCGTGCACAATGCCAACTATTTATATGGCTGTGTCCAGTTGGAAAAGCCAATTTTCAGCATGTCTGCTCCTGATATACTTTGAGAAAATATGCCTCACAAGCAGAAAAATCAAAGCTGTACGAGAATCTGCTCCTGGTAGAAGTGAGAAGCGGGTGCTTACACATAAGGAGCTGTCAGAGTCAACTGAAAAAAGTCACCTCATCAGCAACAAAATGACAGAGTCAAAACTGATCCTGCCCCAGGTCTATTACAAGCCTCAGATTCTCCCACTCAAAGCTTAAGGCAGAATTTATACATAAATATAAAACCATATATTTTTTTAGAAAAACCAAACACAAAACCTAAATCACCAAACTGCACTTTTCAAGAAATAATTATTGCAGAAGAAAGCTGCTAGTTATATATATTGACCTCATGGTTATAACAAGATGTACACTATTTCCTATTGCCTGTACTGCATAATATTTGTATTATTGAAGGTTAAACCCAAATCAATCAGGTTTGTATATGTTATTGTGATTTACCACTTCCAGCAATAATGAAAAAATTGCTCTCAGTTCACCAGAGCTTCTCAACTTTGTTGCACATCATTGGAGAGTTTAAAAAGACATGTTTCTCATCTCTGAGAAATAACAAGATTGTTGATATTGTCCCTTTTCTTCTAGTCATTTTGCCCTGAACGGGCAATGTATTCACAACAGCTTTGCTAAAGTTCTTACCCAAGTAACAGAAATCAAGTAACCTGGGGGAAGAACCAAGTACCAAGCTCCAGCACCCCAGGGCACACATCAGTATTCTCTTGTCACAGAGCACCAGCTCAGACATTGCCAGGGAGCAGGAAACACAAAGGCTCAAGCACAGCTCTGCAGAGGACACTGCCAGCATGTTTGGGCTTTATTCAGAAAACATCTTTCTTTGCATCAGGCTCTATGATCACTCTTCATCAGCACTGGAATAGTGAACTTCCAGTCAATGTTGTACACACTGAATATAATTTTTTTAAAGACTTAAAAGCATACAGTATGGACCTCAAGCTAAGGGTATTTCAGCATGTCTTTCCCATCATGGTTATGCATCTTTGAGGATCTGGCCTTCATATTATGCTTATGCTAGTTACAGAGACTGGATACCCCATAGGAGATTGGTTACTGCTCCTTAATTCCTTGCCAGACCCAAGAGGCAAATTACAAGTCTGCCTCAATCTGCAACAGCTGTCTGCAGTGCCTCTGGAGTCAGGCAGAAAATAGAGACTGCAGAGTCTATTTCAGTTTCCCTGCTTAACCCTTCTCTTTCCCACTATCCCCCAAGGGATCCTTGTGTCTCAAAAGTCAGCAAAGCAACTGGGGTTCTTTGTTTGTTAGGTTTTTATTATTATTATTAATTTTCTTCCCACTGCAGAATCCATATGTACTCAGCACATTCTTTCCCCTTGATTCCCACTCTCCTCAGGCACAGTTTCAGATTTCAATTTTATTCTCTGTGCTGTCAGGGGAAGTGGTGTGACACCTGAAATTCCTAAAGTATGTTTGAACAAATTGGCACTGCAGTGAGCATAACTTACATGGCAGCAACAAGGATTTAGTTAAATAAAAGGGAACTAGGGCATTTCAAAAATCTTGCTAATGAAGGTGCACCTAGATACAATTTATCTAATAAAAACAATATACAATCTAGCTGAAGACTCCAGGGCATTTTCTATGCAGAATGACAGACAGTAGTTTCTTATCCCCATCTAATACAAGAACGCAAAAATTTCATTCAATTTATGGAATTACATAGGTATATGAAAAATTAGACCCCAGTCTAATTCTTGAGGTGTCTAAAACCCAACATTGAAAATGCTCCTAATATGATTAAGCAGCTCCTTTGTTAGCAAGACTGTATTTGTGAGTGATTCCCTGGGTGTTGCACTAGCTGCAAGTGAGAGGCTTATACCAAGATTGTCTATGGAGTACATATGGGAGGAGAGACTCGAAAGAGATATGAGGAAAATCAGAGGGATAGGTGGGAGTGGAGGATGCTTAAGAGTTACACCTTTGTGCCTAGGCTATATTCGTCTTCGTAATAAAGTACCTGGAAAAAAAAAAGGAAACAATGACTTAGAGTTCTTGTTTAATAGAAATGTCATATTTTCAGAGATCTATCATGATGCTTAGGCTGACAAAATTCCCTCTACCCTCTGGAACTGAGAAATATCTCTTCCTCAAAACTGAGGAGTCATACATGTGTTTGCAATAATGTAATAGACAGCCTCAAGTGATTAACTGTAAGTGATAAAAAATCCTATTCATCTGTCTGAAAAAACCAACAAAGCAAACACATGACCGTTGAGTCTCCTTTTGCAAATCACCTTAAGTGGTGTCATTTCACCTCTGACAATAAGTCAAAACTCAGCATCAGAATATGAAGTCGGAGCTTCTTCATAAAATGCAAAGAATTCTGAATTTGTTTTCTTTCAGAGTCTTTGCCTTTCCTCACTTATTATTCTCTCATCTGACATACAATGGTCAGCCACTCTCATCAACAGAGAAATCCTTCTTTCACATCTCCTGGGTTCCTAGAACACACTGGGGCAGGGTGAAGGGCCTGGGGAAGCACTTTCAGGTGTCTTCCACCTCCCTGATATTTGACAGGGGATTTTCTTTCTGCTGGGTTTTAATATTCTCAAGCTCTCTGTCATGGACAGTATAAGTTCATAGGTAAGTAATTACAGGACGTAGAACTAAAACTCCTTTTCTATCAGGAGAGATTTCAGGTTAAGCAACCATTTACTTCACCTTCAATGAACTTGAAGGAAAGAGCTGTTCTTCACAGGTTATTCTATGGGTTTGGGGTTCCAAAGGGTCAAGTCCTGATCTTTAAATCCCTGGTCTAGTAGGTCACATTGTCTCCTGACTACATTGAAACTACTTATACAAATCAGGTTAAGTGAAGAGTTCATGGCAGGTGACAATCCTGACAACATTCTGAAAAGTCCGGAGAATCATTATTATAGGAATGTTTTATACACACAATAACATTATGTGACCTTTTATTAGAAACCATTCAAATTTTTGGCAGTGAAAGCATACTAAAGTGAGGATGTTCATAGGGCCTGTAGAATTAGAAGCATGAAGTACAAGTCAAACTTTTAGCAATGATGGTTTCTTTTGCTAAAAGTAGGAATTACAATTCCAGCTTCATGGTCAGTGAAAATTTTGCACTGGCTACAGAGGCCCAGTTCATACACTCTTAAAAGGAAATGAAAGGCAGAATGAATCCTTCCTTCCCATCCACAGACCCTGAACTACAGCCACTATATTTCAGGAATACAAGCAAGAAAGTTGTATGGTTTACAAACTGGATAAACTCCAGCTCCTTAAAAGGCAAATCTTACTGGACTGGGCCAGTGAAAAGGTTTCAGTATCTGAAGGTTTGTAACCCTGAAGTGAGACCAAGAATACACTTTGCTAAGCACTCATTGATCTCCTACTGTCTCTTTCGTGTGCTTAGGAACAATGTACCCCAATCTCTGGCATTTCAGCAATGCTTCTCCACAGGACCTTTGGAGAAACAAGCAGAAGTCACACGCACTACCACTGAGATAATAACACTTGGTTTACTTCCACATTTCAATTGTTCTCTGAATCATGAATATCACTTACTGTATCAAGCAGGTCTCAGAAACAAGAACAGCTTAATCAGACAGTCTAAATGGTGCTTCAGCTTCATGTTATGCTGTCCTTTGTAAGAGCTGGCCCTGCCTAAGCCCTTACTTGGTCCCATACACAGCCCCTGGGTTAGACCTTTCCTTTAAGAGACCTTGACCTAAGTAGGAGGTTTGAGCTGAGTATTCCATTCGAGCAGCTGCTGGTTGTTTAATGCTTTCAGAAAGATTTATCACATGAGAGCTGAGGTAAAAAAGAAACCTCACTCCGAACAATGACAACAAAAGAAACCTAAACCCATCCACGATCAGAAAATTCTCAACCTTCAAAGTTTTTGCACCCTGGTAGACTGCTGAAAAAGGCCACTCTGTCGCTGTTGCTGCCCTCCCTCAGGCCCCCTCCACTGGCCACTGTGACTGACAGGGCACAGGGTTAGGATGCTCTGTCTGACCCAACTCGGCGGTTGCTGTGCCGTGATGCAAGACTTTAGAGCTGAACAGTAACAAATAAAGCACATGGAAGAGAGCCTCAGCTGGATGGAAAACAACGCTGTGATGCTTTACACCACTCGGGTCCCACTCTCACGCATTAGTGGCCTTTAATCAGTTTAATCATTAATGGCTTAATGTAAAAGTAGGGTTTGTCAGTAGAAAAGAGCAGCTTTGGAAACAATGAGCACTTTTTCCTAATCAATATTCTAGATCTTCTATCAGCTCTCACAGTGAATCAGTATTACATTTCTTTGGTTTTATAACCTCTCAAGTAACCTGAGATACAATTCTTAAAAATGTTGGAATGAAATAAGGATGGAATTGTGCTCACCCACTGCCGTCCAGCATCCCACATATCTACAGTATGTATTTCTTACTATGGGTAGACTCATTTTTAATAACGTGGGTAACCACTGTTTTAATGTTCATTCTACTATCTCTATATATACATAATGATGTCAGTGGTAAATAATGGTAAAATTAATATTGCGTCAATGCATTTCCTCATCCGCTATTTTTAAGGATAGATGGATGAATTAATAGTCGGGGGTGGTTCTGTAAAGGAAATAAGATATCTGGGGAATATATTCTCCCATAACCTCTTTGACTTGGAATTTAATACACAGATGTAAACACACCTGGTTTCTGCTGGGAATAAAACCATGACCATCTCACAAGGAAGGCACGGGGCCAGGGCCAATAAAGGTCTGCACTGCCTACAATTCAGTCATTGCTAAGTCTGTACTTAAGGAAGTTGGCTCCAAAGTGAAATCCAAAACCATAAGAGCTTTCTAGGCTTTCTACACATTTGGCAAAGCACCTAAATTTCCCGATGCTGGTGCTGGTTAGAGCTCTCCAGAATGAAATGCTGAGCACAGACATACCTCTGGATTCTAGACCATGATATCAGGGCTATTTCCCATTTTCCTTCAAGAAGTGTCTAATGTAAAATACAGAAATCAGTCCTGCTGTCAGAGCTTGCCAGCAAGGACTTGATGCTTTCACTTGGGTACTTTAAACTCAAAGATGTCCCTGCTGGTTGTTCCCCTTTTAAATATTGCATTGCTTGTTGCACAGTGACCTAGATTCAACAAGATAGAAGCAGAATTGTTTTGGATGCCAAAAGTGCTTTAAAAGAATGCCCTACTTGGATCCAAATAGCTGTTAAGTCTACGTCAGGGCTCTCCCCTGAGAGATAACAGTGTGAATTTAAATGTCTCCAGCCTGAGGGCAACAGTGTACTGTACTGTTCAGCTTCTTGGGCAACCCATTTTAGCTACCAGAGGATGCTTAAAAGAAGGCTAATGCTTTTTCTTCAATTTAAAGCAAGACACTAGAACTGCAGGGTGAGGTGTATGTTTCTGTCAGTGGCTCTGCTGAGCTCAGAACCTCCTGTTAAATCAGACCTTTCACTAGAAAGAGGGTGGAGTTCAAGCAGGAGGCAGATATTTGGTTTGAGGCAGATTTGGTCATATGAACATGGACATCTGCTAACTTTCATATGAAATGAGGCACACAGGACAGAAGGCACAGGGGAGAGCTGTCTTCTGGAGTGATGCTTGGGCTTCCAATTTTGGTCTTAGACACCTGAGGCCTGAATAAAAGCCATGGTTTAAAGACAATGGAAGTGAGTGGAGTGGAGCATGGTTTGGCTGTCATTTCCCCTCCTCCTTTTTAATATGCAGTTCTTGTCATATTAATAATCATTAATACTGAAACCAAATTTCCTCCTCTGCAGCCTTTTGCAGGCAGAGCCCACTGTCAGTATCTTAGTCAGGAGCTCATCTCTTATAATTCTGCTTCTTCATCCCTCTGAATGCTTTGATTAGGGATTTTATTGTTTGAGAAAAAATTCAGCTGTCAATCTTCCAAATCAGCTGCTCTATTTTATGTTCATCATCCATTCTTATTTAACAGCATACGTGATCTTAATATGCACAAATGTGAGGCCCTTCACATTTTAAAGATTAGGTGTAGACCTATGCAAGCAAAGAAAAAACCCACAATATATCTATTTACTTCTCAGTCCATCAAGAGGTAAGATAGAATATTGCCTAGCTAAGGACACAGAACAGATGCAGGACCAACGTTATTGATCTGATGTATTTGATTATAGGACTGTGACTCAAAATTTGCTCATTCTTCTGATAACCTGATAGGATGGCTTTGTTTGTCTAACTGTTTCACTGAAATACATGTTTTTACAAAGTAAATTGGAATGAGAACATTAATGATGGTTCCCTAAGAATTTTTATTTATAGAATCAGAAAGAGCTATAATATGAAATCATGAATTGAAAGATATTAATGTCAAATATGTATTCTAAAATTATTTAGGATTTTGGTCTCTGTATTACAAGAAGGTAAATACTGGGCACCTTGATAACCACAGCTTTCCCAGGTAGCAAGATTCAAAAAATCTAAATTAAAATATTTCCCTTCAAGAATGTATGTTTTGATCCATTTTTACATGAAAATGACTGTAATTCTGCTCTTACAGATCTATTCAGATCTTGATACTGGACTGGAATATTTGGTAAAAAAAAAATATCCTCAAGCAGCTATAAAATGTATTGTTCTTAATGCTTTATGAGAAGTAATGCATGACTTTGGTATCTTTCAAGTTAATACCACCAACAATGTAAATACAAGTTTTTGCAAAACGCACAGAAACACCAAGAGCTCATGGCTTATAATTAAAAATATTCAGGAGACTCAAAGACCAGTACCAGGCATAACAGAACTGCCCTGATCAGGTGTAGATAGGATCTGCCAGTTTAGCACCAAATACTTATGACTACAATATATAGAGAAAATTTCAGTGAATTGCACACCTCAGATTCAGTACTGTAAATGTTTTCATTCCAATTGTTATATCTTGTGATGGCCTTTGACTAAAGGCACCTTTGTATTAGGAACCTAAGACAGAGCTGAAAATGCCTGTTCTAATGGTCAGCTTTGCCACCCTTTAAATTCCTGCATTCAGGGAAATACTCGAGACACTGAATGCTCATGGATATCAAAGGGTGAAACCCTCTCACAATCTCTCCAGCCCACACCATTCTGCATTTCCTCACCTTTATAATGGTAACAACATCTAACATAATGCGGTTTGGGGGCAGAGCTCACACAGAATGCCTGGCTCTTAAAAATTTTACTTACCAGCTGACCAACTTCAATATGGACATCAGTGAGACGCAGTGCCCAAGGAACCCCTACAGTGCAAGATTCATCCAAGTAATGTTTTAGGGTTATCCCTGAAGGTACTTTGTGCATAGACATATCTAGATTATTACCTCCACGGTGTCTGATAAAAGGACATAGCAAATAATCTACAATGGAATACATCCTATGTTTTTAAACTCAGCAGCCTGTGGTTGCCATAGTTACTAAACATACTGTAAACATTGTTTGTTATTTGCAGTATATTGCCCTTTAAGAGAAACAGAGCAATATATGTAGCATAGCTACACAGATGACCCACAGAATGTTTGCAGTTGGAACTGATAACTTGTGTTGGCAACTTGCCCTGCCAACTTGTCTTTCCAGATGAGGGGATGGTGTTTCCTGCTGTGGAAGCAGTGCTCAAACACTTCAGGGGAAAGAGGCAAGCAGGCCCACAGGGTCAAATGGGATCATGATATCAACTAAGTAGGGAGTGTTAAAAAAAAAGTATCATGGCAGGACTAAATTGGTAAAGCAGCATTACATAAGTAAACTCATCAAGCTGGTAGAACATTTGAGTGCTTTATTTCTCATTGAGGGATTGTGCATCTCTCTGTATTAGAGGAGTGGTACTCAACCACCAAATTGTCTTGGCATCCTGATTAAACAGGTGAGCAATTCTGCTCTCCACCCTTATAAATTTCAACTGAAGGCAGCTCTAGCAGTGTGGTAAATGTGGAAGACACATTCACAGCTGAAGATTGCAGCAGCATTTTAAGCTTGCAACTATCATATTGTGAAAGTTTCATTTTATGGTAGCTAGGAACAGATTTGTCAGGGTTCCTTCTTTCAAAATCCTGATTCCCATCTCTCCACCAGTCAGAGCCTACATGATTCTTGACTAGTTCCACCAGATTGCATTTTTCCTTGTTAATCATCATGCCAGCTGATGTGGTCAGCCTTTGAAATATTTTTGCCTGATGATACAAGCCACAATTGGACCATCTCGGTTAAGCTGTTGGAAACTAGAGGAATTCACAGGCAGATAGAAGGCAGACAAAATGTCAGCTAATTTTCAAGCCACAGTTAGAAATCAGTGCCTCAATAGATAAGAAACCTAAATACCACAAATCCAATTTTAGTCAAACTTCCTGTGCAATACTTTTCATTTCTATTCACCTCTTTACTGATTCAATGGTTTCAGCATGAGCTTACTCCTTACCAGGTATAGGATGATCCCCACAGAACAGATGCTATGGATAGCCCAGCTATAATAAATGATTCAGAGCCTGATCCTGAACAGAAATCAAAGAACATCTAAAAAGGCAAAAAGGATAGAGAGTTTCAAGTGGTTTCATCCCTCTTAAACTTGCTTTTTGACAAAGTCATCCTTCAGAATAGAACCATCCTTGACAGTCCTTTCAATACTTAAAGGGCACTTATAAGAAAGATGGGGACAGACTTATTTTCATCAGAAAAGCTGTGATTACAAGGGGTTATGATTTTAAAATGAAAGGTGGTAGATTCAGACTAGATATAATGAAGAAGTTTTTTTCACTGGGGGCAATGAAACTCTGGCGCAGGTGGTCCAGAGAGGTGGTGTATGCCCCATCCTGGACACAATCAAGGCCAGGTTGGACAGGGTTCTGAGCAACCTGATCGAGAGGAGAATGTCCCTGCTCCATAGAGAGGGGTTACAGCAAATGGCCCCTTCCAACCCAAACCATTCTATGATTCAAGACATTTTCTGGAAATATATTTTATTTGAAGTGGAATTTATAACTACTCAGATATACTGTTCATTTTTGGCCTTGTGGAAGCCTGTGAAAAAAGCACCTTGGGCAAAGCTGACATATTTCAGAGTCCCAGCAAAGACAGCCTGTTCCAGGGCCCTAAGCCAAGAAAATACATAGAAGCCAGGCTTACACTGCCAAGATGTGTCCAGGGCAATATTTCTTGTCAAAGGCCTTGGTGCATCAGGGCCAGCCCTTATTATGTGGCATCAGACCAAACCATTAAGACTAAAAATTAGAGGAGAATTTCTCTTCTGGGGGAGAATACTTCTGAAACTATCTTAGATGGGGGAAAAAACAGAGTAAAACTTCTGTTTTTCTTCCCAAAATTCTTTTTAGGTAGAGGTTTCTAAATGTCTGAATGGGGACTGTACAGGGCTGTTATCTCTCCTAAAAGGAAAAGAACACAACTTAGTGAATTATTTTCAAAAGTACACCCTGTGTTCCATTTTCACTCATGTATTTCTCTGTCCATTATGTTTCTAGATTGGTGCTAGAATGAGTTCTCTGGGCCCAGGAGAGTCCCTGGTAACCTAAGGGTTGTGTAGGTGCAACAGGGTCCAGGACTTTTCATGGAGCTCACTTGATCCTACTGCTACACAAGAACACCAAAATGAGCACAACATAGATTTAAACATTGTTACTGTCACTCTAATGCTGGCTGGGGCATTTCTCATTTTAGAGAGGGCATTTTGGCTCTATGACCAATGAAATACAGAAATACAGAGAAGACTCAGAAAAAGTTTGACACATTTCAACAGAAAAAAACCACAAAACCCCTTTTTTGCTAGATAGCAGTAAACTCGTCTATTTTTACCCAATTCTTATATCATGATTTTAACGAGTGTTTGACCAGCCTGACTCATAAATAAATACTTGTCTTTTGAAGAGGGAAAAATAAAGAACACAGGTATGTCATTATATCTGTAATTTTTGACTACACAATCTACATAAACTGAGCACAGATCAGAGCAGATCAGTCCTGGCACAGATGAAATTAAACTATTATTGTGTAAAAGACTAGAGATTCAAAGCTGAAATCCAGAGTCGTCAAAGTATAACTGCGGTCCCCTGGCATTTGAAACTATACTATTACTTTGAATATCCCAATTTGTGGAATTATTCCAATGAAAAACAAATGTAACTTCTCAAAGAGCTGAGGCTAAAGAACCACTGTATTAATCCAGAATAAAGATATTAACCCTGGTGTCTAGGCAGAACTGCAATATGGATGCTATCCCCTCCCCTTGTAAAAATATCCCAGAATTTTCAGGTGGAAAATCTTACTTTCTGGGTTATATTGCTAAGGATAGATCCTCCCTGAAAATATAAATTTTCTGATATGTTAATTAAAGGAGTGCCTACCAGGGGATTCAGACAGATTTTGAATAAAGCCCACTCTAGTTCAGATTATCTACCCTAAACTTTAGAAGTTGAAAAGAACATTTTGATTAGGTATGAGAAATTAAACAGCCAAAGAAGCCTCTGAAGCATAACAACATATTTCTTTTGTTTTTTTTTCTCTATCCAAATGAAAAAGAAGAGAAACAAGCATGAATAAACAAATAAACTAATAATGCAAACGGTCTCCTGAAGCTAAACTGGTCTCTGAAGTTTGTGTTACCTGAGACTTCCAAACATAAACGATATGGGATTTATTTTGCAATAATCCAGCCACAAGGCAAGGGAACAGGGAAGAAATAGTGTTTTAAATCTTCAAACAATAAGATTAAGTATTCAAGTTAAAAACATATTCTTGCACTGGATTTGAAGTGTAAACAACCAGAATCAGTAGCAACTACTAACATAATTTTGTGAAAAGTTCTAATCAAGAGTTTGGTGAAGTGCAATGTTTTCACATTTACCACGCACATTTTTGAAATTATCAGCTCTTCATAATTTTTTTATTATTATTTGACTAGTCAGCCTAAAATATGTCACAATCTGTCTTTGCTTCTGACAGTGCTGAGATAATTTAAATCTAGACAGACTTTCACTAATTTAACCCAGTGCCTGACAAGGTTCTGTGCGTGGAACATGAAAGGAAGGGGGTTGAAGTGGGAATAGAGTCAATTTCGGTCATTGGCTCCTGAGGACAGGGAATAATAGAAGCTGAAAGATCAGTTAAATTATTTCTTGAATGACTGTTTAAAAATATTGCACCTCTAGAGAAGAGCAGCTTCAAAAATTGGTGTGGGATATGGAGCTTTTTGTAGCTTGATTTTTTTTTATTGCAGGTCAATAGTGAATTGCAGTCACCTGCACTCAGCTCTAAAAATGTAAAATGAGCAGGTGATCTGGGCAGCTCCTACAAGACACATCAATTTCAAAAAACACACGAGATGTAATGAATGTACTGTCGTCCTTCTGGTAACAGGACTGAGGAACTCTGGAAACTGAACAGAAACGGCTCCTTCAGAGCACATTAAATCACAATATGGGAATAATGCCATTTAGATGTAGAAGTTTTATTCTCTAATTCTGCCAGTATGGCACCTTTCAAAAACTATTTAGGGTGAAAATCTCCAAAGAAATTATAAAGGCATCAAAATCTCTAAAAGGTCCAATTAATGATGCTTTTATTTTGTATGTTTGATGTAACACAGTCAATCTCTTCCTTCCCTAGCACATTTTCAGTTATTTGTCTCATAAACCAGGATGCTTTGAAGGCAAGAACTCCTGCACAGAGAATCTCTTTATCTGCCGGAAGTTTCATGTGCCAGTACATTACAATGAAAAAACAAGTTTCTTTTCCATGTAATAGTCTAATGTCAGTAATTTGAAATAGAGTTATGTCCCTTGGCATTTATTAACTAAACTGAAAATTCCCTTCACTATTTGAGCACACCAAAATTGCTGTTTCTTATGACATCCAGATAATTGAGGCTGCACTGTATTTTATATTGGAAAAATTGGATTTTTTTTAACTACCTAAAAACTGGTTCTCTCTTGCAAAATAGTTACCTTAGGCCATATTATACTGTTTCAGGACAGAATTAATCTAAGATTTTGATAAATAGTCTATCAGGCAAAGAACAATGAAACTAGAGGAAGCTAGAGAAAACCCTTAGGAAAAATGTCTTCTCTAGGATGCCAGTGCAGTGCTGAGAAAAGTTATTTGGGGTAGCTGAGGAATCTCCTACCTTGGAAGCCTTCCAGACTCAGGTAGGCAAAGATATAACTGACCTCATCTAGTGTTGGAGACTGTCTTGCCTTGAGGGGGAGGCTGGACCACGTGAGCACTCCAAAGGTCTCTTCTGTCATCTTTACTTCTCTGAGCTACTGCTGTGATTGTTTGGATTGAATTAATGCACAGAGGCTGCAGTTCAAGGAACCACCTAAGAGCAGGCAAGGGGACATGGCCATTAACAGAATGGATTAAAACATTTGTTTAGGTAATCTCATGAGACAGGGCCCCTGTACACAGAGAGGAATGACTTTGCTATCACCTGTGGATAAAAAAAACCTCTAAAAAAGCAAAAAACAAAAGCATAAAAGTGGGATATTAATATAATATAAATATTAAAATAGAAGGTTACAACCTAAAATAGAGTGAAAAGTGGATTAAAGGTTATAGTGACCTGAAAAAAACCCCACTTAGTAAGGGGCTGAGGAATGAAGACAGACAGACAGACAATGGACATGGGACAGGATACCAGCTCTGTATACCACAAGTAAACTACAAATATTAGGAGGAGAGGGAGACATAAATGCATGAGAGGATATAGAAGTAAACTCCATCAACAACGTTTATCCTCACTGGAGGCAAAAATAAATTCTAGAAAAGTTGATAAAAGATGTTTGAACTACTGTTATAGGCAGCATCAACAAGTTCATGGAGGAGAATTTTTTGCACTGCTATGGCTACATTGGTAGCAGTGTCCTACCTAACTTTAAGATTAATTCAAATGTTTGCACATGTCTGCTGTATAAACAAAAAAAACCAACGAAAAACACCTCAAACTAACAGACAAAAAACCCAAGCCAAACAAAGCCTCAGAGAGTTGTAAACAACAAGTGAACTGAAGCTGTCATTTACTTCTTGACTGCACATTAAATAAAGCACAAAACAAAAGACAAAAAAGGGAAGGCTGTTTCATTTATGATTAAAATAACCCATCTTTCCTTTCTATCAGAAAGGCTTTATGGGGACAAATGTGGTGTGCCACTTTTCTACTCATGGGTGGCTGCCTCCTGTTTGGGAGACAGCTTCAGGTGTAAACATTTTAGCTCTCTTCTCACTCTCTGTCACTCTCAGCTGCAGAGGTAATACCCAATTTTTGCCTACCAGGAGCTTAGCTGCTAGACTGCTCAGAAGGTTTCTGCTTACTTGTCCTGAGTGAGGCCTTGTTCTGCCATACTCCACTGCTGCATTTCTGCCTCCATACACTCTTGCCCCTTCCATTGCAGGGAAAGAAACTTAACCCTGATTTCTGTGAACCAAGTCCAGATTACAGCTACACATTTGCAGCTAGGAAGCAAAGCCTTGGTTCTCTTTCAAGGCTTCTGTGCAGTTCATACTGGAAGCTGTACAGAGCATTGTTTCCAAGTTCTCGTCTTTCCATGCCAGCCACAGAGCAATCCTGTTCAATCTTTTGAGGGTGATATGCAGAGAATAAAATATAAAGAACAGAGAATTCTCTCAGGATAAAGAGTCAAAAAGATTGCTGTTCTCAGTTTTGCAAAGTAGACTTCAGCCAGGTGGCTTCAAATTTTTATGTTTAAGTCAGTAGAAAACTGTTCACTGTGTATGGTTAAGTATTACCAAGTTACCAGGTGTGGCGCAGAGAACACAGTAATGTTCTTGTGTTGGACTCTTTTCGCCATCATTGTCCCAAGTTCCCTGGATGCATGCCCACTGTTTTTTGCTCCTCTGTTCTATCCGCATAATGATGAGGATTTAAAAAAAAAAACAAATACAGAAAAGCTGCTAAAATAATTACTGAGCACTGGAACTACCCAAGGATCATTTTTGGATGGAAAAATATAGACATTCCAAGTCCCAAGCCTGCTCTGACCCTTGCTTGATTGAAAGCAACATCTGTTTTCCAGGTTTCCAGCTGTGCTTGGCTAGCCAGAAGCAGCCAATTGCGGACATGTGTGACATTTCCTCAGCACATTATGTTGACATCACTGACATGATCACAGACACCTTATTAGAACAATGAACAGCAAAACTACTCAACACCTTTTAAGTCTCAAGTAGCTCCATCCCAGGAAATTCAAACTTCTTTTCTTTCTTTATGTTTGTCCCACTCCCTTTGGGATGTTCTGAACTGTTAAAAAACCATCCTTCACTACCCTCTCTTTGAGAGCTGTAGATGCAGAGGTTGATATTCAACAAAGCTGGCATAAGTTAACTCATACACACCAAAAGAACAAAGGAAACTCCACATGAATGGGCTTAGTGGGAACAATGCAAAATCAAACCACTGCAACCAGATATTGTTTTAATTTTCCTTTTGTAAACTGAGACAGTATAACAGGAAGACAGGAGTACACAAGAGAGAATGTTCATTCTGTAGCTGCAGAGAAACTACACCAAAAAAAAGGGGGGGAGAAGGGTATTATTTCAAACTTGCACTCCTGTCAAATTTGAAATTAGATCAGGAAAATAAAGATTGAAATATCAATACAATACAGACAGTCCTGAGGCCCTTAATAACACATAATTTTAAGATCAATACACTACTTTGTTTAACAGGCTGCTGAAACAGAGTTGTCTGAATAGAACAAATGTGTAAATAGCAACCTTTTCAGGAGAAGCCATTTGAGAGCCCCACCTGGGACGTGAGATACTATCAGGCAAGCCACAGAATGCGTGGTGGCAGTAACTTAATGCAGCAGTGAAAGAAAAATAAATGTATGAATACTTTAACATTAATGCCGAATGAGACCCAATCCACCTTACTCTGTGTCTCCATAGCTGCAGCCCTTGAGAAGGCAGCAGGAGGTAGCAGCCCAGATCCTGGAATACTCTATGCTGATAGGCTGGATACTCCTCCTCCTCCTCCATACTCAGATTCATCTCCAAGAAAACAGCTCTGATTTACCTTACCCTGGAGTCAGTAGTGTCACTTCAGCTCATTCTGCCTGAAATTCACTGTCAGACACAAAGCACAGTTTAATTCTGCACCAGGAATTGCTCTGCTCTTTCTCCTGGAATACCAATTTCTGCCACTATTTATCCTGTATTTTTGGTGGTAAATCTGCTGGCTGTTTTCCCTGCTTTACCTGAACAATTTGGGTCCCCTGGCTAACATTATCATGAACACCCAACTCTTTACCGTGTATGCAAACTGAAAGGCAACACAGTTAATTGCATCAGCAACTTTCACGTATGGCCAGACCAAGAAAGAATGTGCTTTGTGCCCAAATTGCACACCTATGGCAAACACACAGGCAGAATTTGAAGAGTTTCTCTTTTAATGACAGTGCAGCTAAGTAGGAAAATTGCCAATATAAGCAGCTGATTCCTGTTTATTTAGACATTTAATTGTGGTGCATGACTGATGTGGATACTTCTTTCATGCCTTCATTGCTACTCAAGCACAAGATAATACGTAAAAGAGAACTGGATACAAATCATTCTTGTCTCTATTTGGATCTAGTTGGATCAGTTAAAGACAACCCTACAGTTAAAAATCAGAAAAAGGAAGCCTGAGTCTGAGTAGACTTTCTTCTAAAAGTTTGGGCCTGGAATGAAATCAGTATTCTAAGCATTTTTGACACACACAGCCTCATTAGATTCCATTTTTATTACTGTAGTAATAAGGCAAAAAAAATATTTTTTTTTTTGTAATTTTCAAAAGTAAACACATTCAGGTATGTAGCATTTCCAAGTTTTGGATATCTATAAAGCTCAAGCTACAAGAAATATGCCAGGTTTCAAAAAAAATTTCAAAAAACCAAAAAAACTGCAACCAAAAAACCACTGCTGTCCAGATCTGTCTTTGCTTGTATTGCAGACATCACCTTTGATTACTGAACTTAAAAGAATGTTTTAAATTGACCTTCCATTTGAAAAATAGTTCTGCTTGCTTACTCTTCCCATTTGCATCAGAAGTGGAAATAAACTAGCCATTTATGCATTTGTTTAGACTTTTGAATTAGTTTCATTTTCTGCTTGTATTACAGTGTTTGACTTACATGCACCACATGGGAATGCTTGTTTAAAAATTCATTTCAACTGGAAATTTTACATTCTGGAAGTTGTACAGCAAAATCTGTCTTGGTCTTCAACTAAACAAAACTGCAAGTCTAGCATGATACTGTCCATTTAAACTCCACTTTCTGAACTTTTTCTTATTGTTTATAAAGCATGATGCAGCTAATGAGCAGGAGAACCAGCTCAATTTGTCTTCATTACTGAGCCCATCATCAGTGGGCCCAATGGACATCACCCAGTGCATTGGGGGTTGGAACACTCATCTGACATTTGTGTGCTCATCAGCATCCAGAAAACCCTGCACTATTCACAGGTGGAGCTGGCTCATGTGGTAAAACTTACCCTTTTTGCAAAGATGTTTAAAAATAAACAAACCAGCCTGGGGGATCAAGGCACAGGATATGAGTAAGGATATTTGTGACCCAGTCAGGGACTCCTTAATTGACCCTTAGGGCAAATAATAAATGTCCTTTAATTTTTTGTTTGCATATGTGAGAAACAATGCTGTGCAGTGTTCAAATATGTTATTGAGGTATGCTCTAGTTAGAGATTTATATTTTATTCTGAAAGAGAAGTTTGTTTAATAACATTTTCTTTCTGACAATAGAGTAGTGCACAGGGACTTTAGCCTTGAAACAGTGCCACAAAGATAAACATCATGTTACTTCAAAATAAAAATTAGAAAAAAGGTAATGCCCTGTGCTAGGGAGAAGTAAGTGAACGCTGCTGACAGAAAATAAATTTTAAAAAAAGGAACAATCCAAGGGAAAGATAGTAATTGCAACAGGCAGTGATCTTAACATGTTAGCCCTCCAACAACTGCCAAGTTATTTATGAACATCAATTTATTTACAGGCAGCTCTGGGAGAGGCAACCTAGGATAAAGCTGTTAAGTTTTGAGAATGGTACATGGGTGACAAAGCCTAGCAGAAGGCAGGCAGAGGAAGGTTACATCATCAGAATCTGAAATATGACCAAACCTTACTCATGTTTACTATAAAATAGTGAGGTTATGGATTTGGGCAGGAAGTTGAGCAAATACTGTGGGATCTTTTTCACAAGCATTCCCACAGTATTTTTCCAGTAATACCTTCTCTGGAGGTCTGTTATTTCTACTGCAGTTATTAAAAAAAAAAGAAGAAAACAAAGCAAAGGACTGAAGCAAGTATCACAAACATAGGTGCAAACAGAACCCACATGTAAAAGTTGCTATCTGGACTCTCTATAGATACTCTGATGTCACACAGACACACCTGTACTTACAGCAGAATAGTCACTACACGGCTCACAAACAGCAAACTGAATCTCAAGGGTTAAAAGCACGAGTGAGAGTTATTGTTTGCTGCCCCTGACTGTAACAGACCTTTATATCCTGGTGAACATGCACAGAAAAGGCTTTCCAAAACACGTGATCAGATGCAGTCACCGTTTGAGTAGGAACCAGAAACAGCACCACACTGTTCTGCTCCAAACCATTCAAATTATGACTATAAAGTATTCAGATAAAACTGTGCTCAGTCAGTGTAGGGAGCTTAAGAGACTATTGAAATACTTGCAATCTGAACATGGTCCAGGTTAAAGGACCAAAGATAAAAATCACTGAGCTATCTGCTGAATAGTGGCACGGCTGAAGGCTTGCATCTATTTTGTGAGGTGAGAAACAAACACCATTTGCCTGTAGAATCTTGGCAGAATTTGTTGGATTAACCACTTTCCCTCAAAAAGGTTCCTATATTCTGCCTCACATCAAACATTTTGCTGTTGTTCTGACACCTTTGCACATTGGGTCATGGAACAGGTATTTTTGCAGACTGCACATCAATTTCCATTAATGCATTACCTGAACAAATTGCTTGCACCTAAGAGCTGAAAGTGCTCAAAACAAGTGTCAAAGTTGTAGTGGAAATGCTATAACACATTTGAAGAAATCAAAGGGCTGTGTGATCTAATTGTGGTAATCCAAACACTGAAAATTTATTAAAACAATTTGACAAGTGACTATAATTTTTAGACAGCTAAACAGGAGTGCTGTCTAAAAATAAATCCACAGGGTAGAATTTATTAGAAAAATGCTTACCAAAGTCAGGTCTTTCCATAAAGTCCTTTTAAAAATCACAGCCTAAGCACAGAATTTTCATCACTTGTATGTATTGCATTTCATTTGGGCAAGTGTAAAGTCAATGAAATTAAAACTGTGAGAACAGAAATGATCCCACAATAGCCCATTGACACTGATATTTTACTGGAAAATTTAAACCAGGAAACATTTCCCCAAAACAGCAAATTGGCACTGCACATTTAAGACTTTGAAAACTGCCCAAGAGATGAACCCTTCAGTTCCAAATTTCCCAATTTCTAATATGCTTAAAGGAAATTCTATCTTCCACTAATCTATTCAGTACAAATTGTGTGGCAATTTGCAGAGTCTACAGCCATCTGGAGACAAGTGGGTTCTCTTGAGCCACCAATTCTCTCCAATTATTGAGTCATCACTCTTAAGAATGACACCTTCAGTCCATAATCACTTCTTTCCTGATACATGCCTGTGCAAATCCCAATATTCTGAAATGTCCAAGTCAAATAGGTAAAAAGGAATTGTATGTGTAGGTACCCACACCTTTTGGTACTCTACAAAACAAGGCAAAACTTGTTCCCCATAACCACGTAAATACAGGGGGTTTGTTATCTTGTTATTTGACAAGAAGTACTTGTCAATTCACAAATCTTTAACACCTTTATGTCATACGAAAAAATTATTCAAGAAATACAGTAATGATTTCTTTTTGTATGATAAGCAAAAAATAACAACTTCCTGTGGCAAGGCAAAGCCATAGCCCATATTCACACATTTTTTTAACCAGAATTAGTTCCCTAAGACATAGGTTTCAAAGTGGCAGGTTGTTTTCTGAAATCAGCCCATCCAGAAGACGGAAAGTTAAGAGAAAGCTTTCTTAATCTTTGAGTACATATTCTTCTCAAATAAAAATATCAGTTAGCGTCACTGCTACCTCCCAATTAATTATTATTTACAAAGGATGTGCACCAAACACATCTAAACGCAAACTCAGTAGATAAGGGAAGAGAATAAGGTGGGTTTGATGCAACCTTGAAAACACCCTGCACTGGACTAAAGTCCCATGAACTGCTTTGGTTAAAAGGTAGCTCCTTGACGTTTTCCAAAAGGATCTTATCTTGGAACAAACACTAAATTTATGTTCCTCAATAAGACACATTTTTCTGCTATATTCCATATCAGGATTTACACATACATATCTGGTTCTACTGTCAGTCACTAAAGTAAAGCCCCAGCCTCAGCCATTACTGTTGCTGGGGGCTTGGCCATTCATGGGATTATTCCTAACATGCCTTGCTATTACAGTTGCATAGACTGGACAAAATTTCAGAGTTCTGCTCACTGGGATGATATAAATATTTTGCAAGCAATAGAGTGAAATCATAAACTAAGCACCATACTCTGTGGCATTACCAGTTCTTTGGAGCTCAGAACACTGTCCAAGAGCAATTCCATTTATAGAAAAAATGCAGTGGGACTGTAAGAAATACTGAACAGTCATACAGACATTGAACATTATTTGGTGGGAGCATGTTAAGTAGGAGGCTAATTGTAAAAGTTGCTGAGATGGAAATGAAAATTTGTCCCTTCTATCAAATGAAAGGAAAAATAAATCTTTTTGGACCATACAAATTAAAGGAAGATGTTGCATAACAACATTGCTTCATTCTCACTGCCAAGGGAGAAGCTGGAACCACTTTAATTCTGTGATTTTGTTCAAGTGCCAAATTATTTGGGTATAGCTAGCCTAGAAATGAATAAATAAGCTCTAGGATCAACTTTCCAAATTATTCCATAACCTCTGATAGAAAAAAAGGAAGGAAAACAAGTTTCTATTTTCTTAGAATAGGATTTCTTAAATATTTTATTTCAGAGAAAAATCCATGTTATCCAATTTTAACTACTTAAAGTAGTGAGCTGATGTGCAATGTCAGTAAAAGCCTTTTTCCATGTGGAACCCAGCTTACCATGAAAGGAATGCTGTCCGCAGAACTGGACAGGCACTGAACACCTAAAAAACTCTTCAGGAGGCAGGAGACCTAAGCCTTGTGAATCCCTACAAGCCAAACAGTTGGACTTACTAACTCTCTATCCTCTTCAGTACTGGGCTGAAGCTTGAAACAGTAGTTTGACTATCAGGTAACTATAAGAAAAGAAAACAAAAAATAAAAATACTGACATTTTGATCAAACTGCTGGATAAACACCACAGAAAATATTTGCATTTACTATGAGAATTTAACTGTTCCCTACAGCTAAGAGAGACAGTATTTATTTTAAGACTGGCCTATTCACATTTTACATTGAACCTTTTTATCAGCTCAGGTTTTCCTCAGGTACATATATACATGTAAATAACAACTGCCTCTTTTACAAAGGCTATCATCTGATTGAACAACATTGTTACTGGCACTGTTCCCATTCCAGAGGATCCATTTAATCCCCCCATGCACAGCATACATTAATGTAACTTTTTTTTCCCCTACCCCTTTATACCTTTATGGAATTCCCACAGGAGACATTCCAGCCCTATTGTGCTGCTGCACTCCAGCTGCAAAAGGGCCGGGACTGGGGCCAGCCTACGTGAATACTTGAAGGGTCACAGGGTTGGAAGGAATTGGCTGTTTCTGCTCTTTTAGTCTCCTCTGAGAAGCTGCTCCGCACCTCATCACTTAGAAATACACCTCCCACGACTGCTCTTGCCTAATGCAACCAAAACACACTAGGACAGAGCATGAGGTTCTGGAAGGCTGAGGTCACATTCCAATCAAACAGATGTTGAAAAGGAAAGAAAGTACCTTTAGCAAGACCTTGGAAGAGTAAAAGCGTTTCTCTTCCTATTGCTCATATAGATGTGCTCCATTAGGCACAGAAGAAAAGCCACAGCACAAAAGCTCTCTGACTGTGCTCAAGCATTAAGTATTTCCTGTGTGTAAATGTTTTCCTGTTTGTTTACTTTTAATTGTTTGGAAATAATGATCCCAGAAACTGCATTCCTTGACTTGATCATACCTGATGCACAACAACAGTGAAAGTAATGGGTGTTTACTCAAATTCTCCTGTCTCTTCCTCCATTCCAATCCTCTGCCTTCCTTATGTATTTCCTTAGAGGTAACCCACTGGTATTTAAGATGGTGGTTTCTCCCTTGGAAAGTAGAACAGGATCCCCATGTTTATTCCTGTCATTTCATAAAAACAGTACCAATTGAGCTCCGCAGTAATCTGAGAAGATTTATATCCAGCAATCAAGTGCATGTCGGTCTATTTATTCTTTTCTTCAGTGAAGGATAAATGAATCTGTACTAGATTAAGGAATATGGCACCTTTCATCTTGAAACTCTTGGAAAAATATTTATATTATTTCCACTGGCTCATTCTGTTGGCTTTTGCCTACAGCATTTAGATGGAAGCATTTTAATCATACTGCCACATCCAAAAGACACTTTTCCCTATGTATTGGATCATATATGATCCTCTCCAGTGAGTTCACTGGTTTTCAATTCTAGAAAGTTTTCTATATATAAACTTATTGGAAACTTTCTTCCAGCTTGTTTAGATGCTTCACCAGTACTTAACTGTCACTGTCTGCGTTTGCTCTCACAATCACTGCAGAAACATCTTCCTTGACTTCAGCCTGTACCATCTCTCAGACAGCTGTCCTCAGTTTCCAGCTAGAAGTTACCAATTCCCAGATATGCCAGTGTCAATTCTTCAAATCAATCACTTTTGGCTTTAGCTGGAGCTGAAGGTGAAGCCGATTTACTCCACTGCCAGTTTTGCAGTGTGATAGAGAGAGGAGTTCTTGTGACATGAGCTACACTAGTTCAGACATGGGCCCAGTAACTTCCAGTTGTGAAGCAGTGACAAAGTTCATTGTAAAGTAGCACCTTCAAACTGTCATAGCTACTTTCACCCATGTGTGATCGCACTGTTGATGGCAGGATAACATCCCTAGTGAGACCACTAGGCTGTTTCTAGTATGCTCATGTCAAATTTTAATGCCTGAAAGACAATCAAGAAAGGAATTTGAGGTAGTTTCTACTGGTTTAAAGGTATTGTTTTGAAAATGTATTACAGAAATAGCATACACATCCAGATCCAGGTACATCACCTGAAAATAAAGTCCATTTAAATAAACTATGAAAAACAAGACCTTCTTTCTACACTACCATGGTCAAAGTATATTAGCAACTGCTTGTTGACAGTAGATGATTTAAGTTTACTCAAATCAGGTCTCTATACAGGACTTTCAGAATGTCATAATTATATTTTCCTCCTAGGTTTTAAAGATATCTTCTGAAGATACATATTTTCTCCTGCAGAAAGCTCAGTTTAAATATTCCCTATCATTTTGAAATTATTCGGTGGAAAATAGAGTGGAAAATGTATAATTTTGAGCAGTTTAATTTTTTGTCACTTACAAAGAGGGTTATGTAAGTTGATACATTAAAAAATATAATTAGAAAAGCAGACACTTCCTATCCTTCTCCCTGTATTTCAGGCAAGCTGGCAACTGCTCAAGAGTGATCAGAGACTGGCCTATTTCTCAAGGACCTCAAGAGATTATAAGACTTTAAATCATAATCTTAGGAAAATGCCTGAAGCAATTTTTTAAATTATCTTCTGCTACAGGGGGGCTGGGGGGTGGGAAGAAAGAAAAAAGAAAGCTTTCTGCTCTCCAAACTGGCAGAGTGATTATAAACAATGGTTTGAGGAAAGCTTGAGACACCCTACACTGATATGGACTCAGGCAAGTCTGAACATCTGCCAGAATACAGACTTTATCTGGAAGAGAAGAGAAAATTTAAAACAATGGTTTTCATGAGCAAAAGTAAAGCAGTTCAACTGGTCAATAGTCCCAACCAGTCCTGGTCATTATGAACAGGCTGGAAATGAGGTGTGGAGCTTTCCAAATTCCACATAACTGTAGGAACACTGGAGAAAGCCAAGCCAAGCCTGGAGAGAGCAGCTCAGAGTGCTGTCCATATTACAGTGGAAATGTCCTTTCCACAGGGCCAGAGGCAGGGCAGGATGGGAACATTGACTCCAGGAGACTCCAGAAGGATTAGGGACTGGCCCTACATTTAAACATCACTTTTAAGGATCTGCCCCCTTTAATTCAGCCCCTGCACTCAATAAGATGTATAAGCCCCAAACTTTCTCAAGAACTCTTCAGCAAAAAGGATTTTCTATCTATCATGCTGTTTCATGCCAAAAAAGCATCCATTAACATTTTTTTGCAGAACCTTCACCACCGGAGTGTTTGGGAACCAAGTAGTTTATGAAATCTGGGTCTTAATTCCTCTGTGTTAATGCTTTCTCTAACTAAAACAAAATGAAACAAACTTGAAACCATTTATCCTCACAATAGCTTTGTGAGGTTTAATACTTTAAAGATCCTTCTAAGTTCTCGTACAAACATCTCACATGAAGTCTTAAAATGTTGTTCTTTTGAGACATTTTACCTTTAATTTCTTTTTGGGCTTGTTGTTACTAATTCTTTTAGCACAGAAGTTCTCAGCATGAGACACCCACATAATCTGTGGAATGTTAAAACAATTTATTTTAACAGCTAGAAATATCTAGTTTGGCCTTTCATGTAAATGTCTAACACTAAGTAGTTTTAATTAGATCAGGATTGATAAACATGAATATTCATCTCTAGTTTTGTTAAAGTCATAACATGTATACTTTTTCCTCTGGAATATAAATGTAGACATTCTCTCCTTATCTAGCTTTCACTATGTGTGGCAGTCAAGCATTTTAGATTAGACTAACACAATTTTGGTATCTGAATTTCAGTGTAGATTTGCAAGATAGAAAGAAACGAGCAAACAGAAGGGCAGGAGTAAACACCTCTGTAGTGTTACATTTCAATGAGATTTAGTGATGATTATAGACTTCAAATTGTCCATTGGGTTAAAAGTACAAAAAACCCTGAGACACAGGTACTTTTACATTATTTCAAAATTGTTTAGTCTGTTCAAATCACTGCCTCCACTCAGGAAACTTCAGATTCCCTTGGGGTGGGAAGTGTGATATTGAAGAGAGAATGTAACTATTTTATAGTAAACAGTTAAATGTTGGTATGCAAGCAGGGAGAGAAGGATGAATTTTCCTCTCATTAATCCAACTCACAACCATCTGATCATTCTACAACTTCAGTCCAAATTAGAGTCATCAAAGGACTCAAGATAACCTACTAAATAATTAGTTATATTCCTATATAGTTGCCCAATTATATGCTATTTTAATTTCTGAATATTTTTAAGAGAGTCTGATGCTGCATCAGTCAGTTGAAGACTATTATTTTTCAGGGCAGACATATGATTTGATGAGATGACAGAAATAAAATATTCAACTTATTTCCTTTCTTTTTTAATTTTTGATATTTAAAGCTCTTCAAAAACAATAATAATGAAAGAAACTTGCAGAGGAGTTTATTTTAGGCCTTACATTGTTGAAACAGAGAAAGTTTATTATCTTTGTTTCTGACTGTTATTGTCCAAGCTGATAAACCAAGTGAGTGATGTTTTTCCTTGGTAAGTCCTTATTTATTTTATGTTGCATTTCATGGATTAGTATCAATCTAGGTTAGGCAGTAATAATCAGAATCTAAGATAATAAATATTTTGCCAAGCAGTTTAAGGTGAAGGTCTGAGGAGGTTAAAAACCCAGCAAAAAACACAAACAAAACTCTTTGCAAAGATTCTGTCTTCCCCACCCTCACTTCACAGAGCATCACTAGGTCTGACTGAGGTTAATGGTTTCAATACTATTTTCCATAACACCTGCATCTGCTTTTTGCTATTCCTGTGACATTAAACACTACATCTTCCTATACATCTGTGCACACAGTCCAGTCAAACCAGGCTGTTCAGTCCTCCTGCAAAGGGAAATGATGTGTCTCTCACAGAATATTGTGCAGCCTCATTCAAATACCTGAGCAAACTGCTCATGACCAACAGCAGCCCTGTAGATCTTAATAAGCATTTGAAGAACTATCTCAAGTTTATTTTATGTCCTCAGTTCTGATAGTTCTGACCATGAGCAAAATAACAGGTCATAGAGACAGATACATGTAGCATATTTTCCTTGGTCAGACTCACACATATAAATCCTCAGCTCAGTCACAGACAAATATCTGCTTTCATTCTGCCATCAAGGAAAGATTGAACATATTCTTTAGCCAAAATATTAATATATGCCTGAATATTTTACATAACCTCAAATCTCTTCTTATGGAAACAATGCTTTTTGTTCTGGGGCACTAAAGCATGGCAATACTAGAAAAGTAATCAGAGAGGTGTTTGTTATAAACAGCTCCAGTTTCCTTGTCAGACAGAATTCTTTACAAATATGTCTCAGAGGAAAGAAAAGTACATGAAGAGAGAATTCTATGTGAATTAAAATTACTGAGCTAAAGTATCAATAAGTGGCCAGCTCAGGACTTGGCTAAACCTAATATGCCACAGTAAATCATATAATCCCCTGTTCTTTAATCTCTGCTTCCAGACAATTAGACAAAGTACCCCTGGAGACTGTTGCCCAGCACAAGATGTTGTCATGAACTTACTATTTATAACTCAGGTAGGCAATATACTTTGAGATTCTTTTTTGCTGACACATGAAGCATGACTAGAGTGGGTTTAAGCAAATAACTCATGCCCTCAGCATTTAATTCATCTAGATTCTGTATGCAGCCCAGATTATAGAGGAACACAGAGAAAGCAAACATGTTTTTAAAAGTATGATTTAGCCTCCTTTCAAATATAAGAAAAAAGATAAGTGGGGGGAGGGAAGCAGCAGCCATGGTACAATGATTTTTCAACCAAAACAACATTGAAAATGATACACATAAGAGAATATGTAATACTTTTCATTACTTCACTTGCTATCAGTTAGGAGATCAGAGAGCCAAACACCAGTAATTGTGATTTGAAATTTATGATCCTGCAGTCATATGGAAGTACTGGTCAAATGAATAGTTATGCACAGAGTAAATGGTAACTCCAAGGGTGGAATTGGCTCACTTAGGAGAGACACTGACAAATGCTTGCACTTGTGTTGGGCCCCTTGTGCAACTGTGGTTTAATCAATAATCAAATTGTCTGCTTTACTGTGAAAACACAGCTCATGTCACCTTCTGTCTGATGAGCTCTTGTAACTGAACCCCAAAGTCACTCACTGAAACAACTGCTAAGGAAATGGAGTACCTTGGGAGAAATTCAATTGTGCCCTTCCTCAGAAAAGGTGCACAGACCACTGGTGCTGGCAATACACACAGCTTAAAGGGAACCATTTGTTCCTGTCTGATTTCTAGACTGTAGCAGAATCACCTCAAAAAAAACCCCTGCTGATTAACACAATTAGAATAGAATTTCTATTATAGCCTCCAAAATTTAAACCTTGGAAGTTAATAAACACCATTAAAAATAGACCACCTTTCCCCTCAGTGAGACCTGTATTCAGTAGTACCATGCTGAGAATAGGATTTGAGAGTTCAGTTTGAGGTTCACAGTCCTCTAAAAAATACAAACTTAGTAAATGATTTTTCATTCCCTCCAATGTAGAGACTGTGACAGTGGCAATTATTGCCTTGCACACCTGTTGTATCCCCAGTGTTTGTCTGAAGGAATAAATCCACAGAAGTTCTTGTCCTTGAAAATATGCTTATTAAATTTAGAGAGTAAGAAAAAAATGGAAAGCAACTGATAGTGAAATATTTTTTAAGATTTTTATAATTTTGCCATGTTTCAAGAAAGGAAACACAGGTGAACAGTGTAACTTAGAGAATGTACGTGCTAATTTGTCAATGAAAATGAAGGGATATCCTTTACAGATTGAACAGCATTTTCCTTGGAATGACACAAATATATACTTATGTTATATAATATTACGTTTTGTCGTGCATAATCAATATCATTTGTGAAAAAGATTCATAACACACCAGACAGAAACACACCAATCTTAAAGTCAAATCATATGAGGAATAAAGTGCTTACATAATAAACTGAAGGTACCCTAGATCTTATTCATGAGCCATGACAACTACATTTTAATTAAGTAGAGAAATAATCAGTATTGATTTTAATATTTTTTTCTGGCTTTCCATCTTTTTATAACAGAAGTGAACTCCAGAAAGAGGAAGACTTGAAGGACAGGATCATGATGTCATTTCTGCACTATTCTTACAAATATTTTATCCTTTTCATTTTGAAGTACAATCTATAAAATTGCTTAGAATGAAGAGGAGAAAAAAAGAGACTGCTCTTCATCAGGCTAAGCATGGTTCTTTTTAGTGCTCTAAAAGCTTTCATTGCACCTCTTTTCTGATCTTAGTTAGCATAAAAAACTATACGATAGAGAATAACAAAGAGGATCAGCTCGCCCACTCAAAGGGGACATATTGAAAAGAGCAGTAGCAATGCACATGTCCTTGAAGCCCTGAGAATTTCTATTATACCCTCCAAAAGACTGAGCAAACACTGACGTGTGCAAGGTGAGGTGCCAGGGAGGTAATCACACAGTAAACCAAAGTCAAGACTTAAAATGTAGATGCTATAAATCTCATCATTTTAATTTCAGGTGCACTTATGATTATGTTTTTTTAATTTACAGTTATTGAAGTTCCAGGACTGGTGTTACACAAATATTTCTCATTCATGGATCTCAAAAGAGGGCAAAAGCAAGACTACATTTATTTTGAAAAGGGGAATTCAGATAATTTACCCCTAGGCCCTGAATCATCACTTGTTTTAAAGTTCTCATTTGGGCTCCACCTGTTGATTTTAACACAACAGGTTCCTTTTGCCAGAAAAAACACTTTTGTCCTCACTTTTGAATACTACTTAGAGGAAAACCACGTTTACCATTCAGTCCCTTCTTTTTAAATAATAGTGTACACTTCATTTCTCCACTAGAATCTGTAAGTTGAAATGTATTCTTCCTCCTGTTCTATCAAGATTCTATTCTTATTGTGTGCTGCCAGACCAGCCCCTCTCCCAGACATTTGGGAAGTGGAATAGATGTGTGCCTGTGGGAGATGTTGGTATTAGCAGATATTCTTATTTTGCCATTCCGTTTGCTAATTTTTTGCTGGAATTAAATTATGCCAACCACCCTCTCAGTAATTCTTATCAGCATCGCTCATAGCACATTCTCTAAGCAGTAAATTTACAATTCATTTATTCTTGTAATTGCCTAGGTGGTCTTTTCCCACTACCTTTTAAGCTAATGGACTGCTCAAAACACCACACACCTCTGGAACAGCTATATATAGGGGTGGCAGAACGAACCCAGATGCCTTCCTTCAGAGGAGATCTGTGTTGCCAGGTTTCTCTCTTTAGTATCAGAGAACAGGTAGTCGAATATTGATACCTGGTACAAAGTAGGAGAAAGGATTTTCTGAGTTTTCCTTCTTTCACAGCAGGAGCTCTGTACTAGGGAAAGCATGCCCAGCTCAAATCATCACTGCTAGAGGCTAGAGTGAATTTATTATAAAGGTTGTTCCTACAGCCTACTGATACTGTGTATTTCATCCCATTTTGTCTGACCATTCTTAGCAGATTGACAAAATTTAAGGGTATGGGGAAAAACTCAGAAGTCAGATGAACTTGAAGCAGAAAAGTAATTCTAGAACTCACACCAAAATTTTATTAGCAACTGTATATTTTGTTGGAGTGGATTGCAGGGTTAATTAATAATGCTATATAGCTAATAATTAACCTCTCTCAGATTTGGCATTGCATTATTCAAACAAAGAGATTACTTTAGGGACCAAAAATGTAGGTCACAGGAGTATTCTAAGGACATACTATAAGGAACTCTTGTGGGCTTTCCAGTCTCTGAAGTAAACGGTTCTATCACCTACACCAGCTGTAATAGCCTTTTGCTTATGATTCCCCCTGCCATCCCCTTTTACACCTAGTGGGTATCTTCAAAGAGATAGGAAATCATTTTCTCCTTGTCTTTTTGGCCTTGAATCTTTTTCCACTGAAGCCATAGGCAAAATTCCCACTGAAGAGAGTAACAATGAGTGAGTTTTACATCTCCATTATTAGATGGTCACATTTAACATTGCCTTTCCTGTCTCTCCTCTGCCACTGATTATCTGGGCCAACCAGTGCTCTTTTTCATAAAGAAAGGTGATGCTTGCATGGGTCCAACTTTGGTGACATAGATAATGAAGTAAACTACATGCAAGACTCACATATCTTGTGTAAATAGATCTCTACCACATAAAAGCTGAACTGGGAACTTTTGTTACATTTCATCACTGTTTCACTATCCTTCAGTAGTATTAATGTTCAAGTTAAGAATCAGGTAATAATCCTGAAGAAATCATCCCATTATAAGTTAATGGCTGGATTTTCAGTTAATGGACCACATTGAAGACAAGGGCAGTTAACAGTATAACAAACTATAGTAATATAACCAATTTCAAGGGGATTATTGCTACCATAAACTGTATTAAATGGTTTATAAAAGGAAGTGGTTTTGGTTTTTTTTTTTTTTTTTTTTAGTTAGGTGAAGAAGAGTAAATGAGAGACTTCTTTGTTATCTAGTTGTTTCTAACCAATTTTCAAAGCATTTTGGACAACGGGAATGCTGCTAATAATGTCACATAATGAATATTCTAAATGCACCAGAGGTTGTTCTTTCCTCTAATATGTGGGGGAAGACATGAACTCATTTTTGTGATGAGAATTCAATGAAGCTGGTCTAAAACGCAGTGTAGAAAAGAAGCACCAGATTCAGTCTATACTCAGTTCCACTACCAGAGCCCATTGCTTCACCATTTGAAAATCTCATAATCTGTCAGCCAATTATCTTACAAGGCCAAGAGAGGATGAAAGTAAATATATTGAGAGCCCTGTTTTGCCTTGAGTTCTACAAGTAGACTAGATAAGGAACTGGCAGGGAAGAGTCAAGTTATATGTGTATACGTATTTTTGCCCTTTGGCCATACAGTGGAAATAGATTTTAGTGGTTTTTTTTTAGATATGATGCATTTTTTCTTCAAGTATAAATTTATGCTCTGAAGAATTAACATAAGATATAAGCCATTTATTGAGATAACAGTGCTGGGCATTTCACTAATTCTGCTTCTAACTTCAATGACCAGATGGATTCTCAACTCCCATTCCATCCAAACATATGAACAACAAATCTTACATGCAAGAGGATGGGGGGGGGGGAAGGAAAGAGATCTCTAAGGGATGGTTGAACAAAACAAAACAAAGGATTAAAGCGGAAGAGGGGAGAATAGCATAGCCCACTGGCTGTACTTCCCCTGATGCCTGAGTCCTTGCTAGAATGTGGCACTAGTACACACATGAAGAACATTTCAAACTTCCACCCTTACATCAGGATAGGTGCGATGGAATTTTTCACTGGAGTAACAAAATGCTACCATTTTTTTCTTTGACTGCTGCCCCTCCTCAGCACCAGAAGCAATCAGGGTTGATGTTGCACAGTCTGTACCAGTTCCCAACAGTTTTCTGAGGTGCACTTTCTGCCTGCCATGGCTGGAGTTTGCCATGGGTCTGCCTCTCTTCATTGGTCTAGTCCACTATAGATCATCTTCATTTAGATTACTGTAATTCAAATATTATGAATTGCACATAATGATTTAGGTTAATATAGATTTAAATTTCTTTCCAATAAGTAAGTCAGAGGTAGCATCCAACATACAAAAATACTTGGTCATTAAGAGGGTGAAATCATAATGTCTCGAGTAATTTAGATAACAACTTGCACATAAAAAACCTTGAAAAACTGAAGGTCCTGTGTCCATAGACACTTTAAATGGAGTGCAGTTAATCATGTTCTTTTATATTATCAGCAACCCAAATATTTTCTTGGAGTGTCTATTTGAGTAGCTGCATCAGGGAATAGAAGCAAATGTCATGCTGTTGCAAAAGGGCAGTCGCTGCAGTGGGGTGTATAAACATGAGCACAGCCTGCCAGATGCACATTGTCTTTTGGCTCTTCTCAGAGCTGATAAGGCCTCCACTGGAATATTGGCTGCCAAGGGAAATGTGGCCCAACAGCAATGAGTCCAGAGCACAGAAACGGGAGTTTTCACTCACTCAGAAGATGCGACTAGTGAGGAAAAACAATCAGACTTATTTAACCTTTAACTTTTGTTAGGCTAAATATTTCGAATTCTATTCAAAATTTCTATCACTGTATTCCACTTAGTACCAAAACTATTTAATGGAATTTCAGCTTAATAACAGGTTGGATTAGTAAGCCAATTATACCAGACTCTCTAAGGCATAGGTGGAATTTATCAGTATCACTGCAAAGGAGAATAAATAGCCTAAATATTTTTGGGGCTCATCAAAAATTGTGGAACAAAATACTTTTCGTATGAAGGAAAAGCTTTTTGGCAGGTAGTGATTAGAATGCAAACTCTGGAAGCTTCAGGACCCTCTGTAACTTTCACTGTGATTTTTCACATGACCTTAGACAATTTTGAGGCTGTGTTTAATCAATCAGCCTCAAAAAAACCCCCAAACTGATCTATAAGATATACAAGTTAAGATACAACTTACATAAACCAACATTGTCTATTGGAAATAAATTCTTGTTTCAACCAGCAGCATCTTCTTATAGAGCTCATAACTGATCACTCAGGTATTGCTTCATCAGCCAGCTTTCTCCACACCTGCTTTACTTGACATAAGCCTATTATCAAAGAGCCACCGATTTATGAATTTGCCACTGACACAGCAGGAGAGAAACATTTCTTCCTTCTTTTCAGAGCCTAAATAAAGATATATGAATGGAAGAATATGTGCCTTGTGTTCTACCTTTTCATGCTCAGTAATAGATCAGGATAAACAAGGAGGAAAAACAAAACAAATGGTCAAGTATTGCATCTCATAAGTACTTGATTTCTTTATCAGATGGTAGCTTCCCATATTTGTAGTGAAGATAAACATTATTAAAGGATCGGTTTCAAAATTAGGATGAAAATTCTCTACATACACTGTAGAAGTTAAACATAATCAGTATTACAGATTTTTAGTCCTTTTATTGTCTTCCTCACACACTTGTGTATATTGAAATAGGCTTTGTGCTAGTGTTATTTCATTTGAAAAGTCTTCAGAATAGGTTTCTTCCATTCTGTTCCTCAAGCAGCTGGTCCATGTCCTTAGTAGATTTTGCATATTAATCTTCTAGTATCCATCTCAGATTTCATCTTCAGTTCTGTCCCTTTGGCATTGTTTAAACTTTATACCTTTCAAATAGTTGTATAAAATTCATATTCTCTAATATCTAAAGTATAAGTAGTTTTGAAAAGATTAGTTTAATCTGTTCTAGTTTCTTTATCATCTTAATTAAGAGTTACTATCTTCAGTTTATTAAAACCTAGGTCCCATAGTGTCTCACTTTATGTTGGGCCAAGCAGGACTTGAGGCAATCATTCCTCTTTCCCAGGATATGAGAAGGATGATGAGTGGTATTCACCACCAGCATTCCTCCTCTCAAAAATAAGGGGTGCCACAAGGATACTGTCCTCTTCCATATTCAGTGCACTCAGCTGCAGGCTCTGGCACACTGCAAGATGAAATAGAAGGAATTGCTGCTCACATTGTTGATGATATTTCCTCCTGAAAAGAGGTCTAGCACATATCACATACATTCACTAGCAGCCCTCATTTCGGCCTTTGTTAGTAGTCAGCTTCCTTCTTCCCATAGAATATCCGTGCAAAAGATAATTTCCTCTAAAGCACAGGTCATCCTCCTCTTTCTCACAAATCCCATTTTGTTCTTTTGTGCTCACGTTCATAATTTCACTGTATGAGTTTGCTCTGTCCAAAGGGCTATTTGCAATTTCTTCAATTGGAAGTGTCATTACTATGCTGGTTACTTCTTTTTAATCACAAAAATGGATTTAACCCCATTACCAGCAGCACGCCTTTGAAATACCTCATCCGCAATGGAGGTGCCTTTCAATTATGGACTGTGAACAGGCACATCAAATTCCCTCTTTTTGTACCAGGATAGATCACTCACAGTCAGAAAGCTCCTTTGACTTCCCAAGTACCAATTAGGGGAGATTTGGACTGGTTTGGTGCTGCATTACATCCTGTATACCTAACAGGCTCACAGGGATGCATCCATATTTCACTGCAATCTGATTACAACAGACAACTGGCTCTTGAGTCTCCCCACTATGGTTTCAAGGCAACAAGAAGTGAGAACCATATGGCAGCATTGCTACGGGACTAAGAGATTTAAGTCTTCTAAAGAACCAGCCGACCTCTGACTTGCAAATGGTAATTTTCTGATTTTTAAAATCTCAGCAGCCTATACTGCATAAAAACTGTCAGCTTAACAACCTGTACACATACAGCATAATGTCTTCCAATAACACTGCCTGCCAGGAGTCACCATCTGCACTTCCTCTGCTGGGAACAGCCAAACTGTTACACACAGTTGGGCTAACAGAGGGATATCATGCAAGGTTCCTCAGCACAAATGTCGGGGAGCACGGGAAGGCTTCACCTTCATGGGAACGAAAGGCTGGACAGCAGCACAGAAGAAAGGGACCTGGAGGTCCTGTTCCATGGCAAGTTGAATGTGACTCAGCAGTGCCCTCGCAGCCAGGAGGGACATCCCTGTCCTGGGGGGCATCAGGTACAGCATCAGCAGCCGGGCCAGGGAGGGGATTGTCCTGCTCTGCTCTGGGCTGGAGTGGCCTCACCTCGAGTGCTGGGGCAGTTTGGGGCACCACAATATAAGAAAGATATAAAGCTGTTAGAAGAGCTGTGAAAGGCGGGGGGGGGGGGGGGAAAGCCATATGAGGAGTGGTTGAGATCACTGTGTTTGTTCAGCCTGGAGAAGAGGACAGTGAGAGGAAACCATTGCAGCCTGCAGCTTCCTCATGAAGGGAAGTGGAGGGGCAGACTCTGATCTCTGCCCCCTGGTGACCAGTGACACGACCTGCGGGAACAGTATGAGCCTGAGTCAGGGTTAGGTTGCGTATTAGGAAAAGGTGTCTCACCCGGAGGGTGGTTGGGCACCGAACAGGCTCCCCAGGGAAGCAGTCACAGCACCAAACCTGCCAGAGGTCAAGAAGCATGTGGACATTGCTCTCAGGCACACGGTGTGACTCTTGGGGCTGTCCTGTGCTGGGCCAGGAGCTGGACTTCAATAGTCCTTGTGAGTTCCTTCCAACTCAGGATATGCTATGATTCTATGATTTTGTAGGTGAATAAAAAGACTCCCATTTTTATGCTGTTTCCATCAGCTTCCTACAGAGCCAGAGCAAGGAAACTAAGTTATGGAACAGAGCAAGGTCTTTAGTAGTAAAAAGCTCTTCACGACTGTGACAGCTGGTACTATCTTCATATGACATGTTCTAGGGGAGTGAGAAGCAAGACTACCCTGTCCATCAGCCGTGAAAAACTCAGGCCTGATAGAGACATTTAGACAGTGGGGCAAGCATATGGAAATTTAAGTCTTGCTTTGACTAATTCAGGAGCAGCTTCTTAGCTGGTATAAACTGATTGGGTAGTGACAAAATACACAGCTGAGGATCTGCCCACATTCTGTTTTCTTTGCTTCTGTAAATGAAAATGTCAATGCTCCCTATGCATATGTTCCTCTACAGCAGCTATGCAACAGTAGCTAATAACAAACGTTCCTTACCCAAATCTGCCATTGGTCCTGCTCTGCCATGACTGTATCTCCAAATGCTTGCCATGCTGACTGTCCTGCAGGCAGTTCCCTGAGCTGTACAGCTCTGGCAGCTGAGGAGGCCTCAGCTACATCCCACTGAAGATTAAGCACTCATAATGCTTAATGAGTGCTTCAGTGACTTGGACAGCTTTAATTCCTCCCCACAATCTTTGGTGCAAAGAGATATCTCTTCTAGCTTCTGCTGTCTCCAGGGAAGGATCCTATTGCACGGTTTTTAGCTGAAGCTTTCTTCCCTGGATAAGCTATTGTTTTATGTTGCTTCCCCGTTGCCCACTGAGTGAGTTACACGATTCCCACATACAGCACACAGCTCTGTCTGGGTCTCAGGCTCTCAGCATTGTGAGAAGTTTCTAAAAACACCAGCCAACAAAACTGGGTTCAGATGGAGCCCTAGAAGGAACGGAGCTGAGAAAAGAATAATCTTTTGCTTTCTGAGCCTCATTATGGCTATCCTAAAGAACCACGGCAATCAAAAGGAGACAAGAAGAAGGCAAGAATGATGGCTGAACTCACATGTACATGTGCTATTCTTCGTAAAAACATCAGCTATTTTTTACTTGTGTGCACGTCTGTTTAGATAAAGGAACATGTAGGAACTTGCATCCTGCATTTGCACTTTCTCTGGAGGTACTTTTCTGCAGAAGATAGCTGCTTCTACGTGTGTGAAAACATCACCTCTGTGTCTATGGTAACACGTGCACAAAGTTTCTCTGATGCTGTTAGTGAAGAAGGTCTTGGGAAGGAGAAAAAGCATAAAGGGCTGGCTCCAAAGGTGTTAGATTCATTTGAGAAATAATACTGGGATACAGGGGTGTTATATAGAAGTATTGCAAATATATTTTAATGCCTTTACTGCAGTGCCATATTTGCTCAGTGGATCAGTGCACTGGAACGCTGATCACTTACAGTGGTTACCTGCGCACCATGTCACAGTATTCAGCTAAATTAAGCTTCACTACAGCATTTCGGGGGTTTTTCAGCCCTGGGTTTCACCCAATTTTACGGTTGGGTAGAATGAAGCACAAGCAGGTCAAGCAACTTTTCTAAAGTCACAGACTAAATATATAATTTACTTATAAAATCAGAAATCCAGGACACTACTACTTTCAGTTCTCTTGTTTGAAAAGCTAAAATTTACTCAAAATATTTTAAAAATAATGAGATTATGCAAAAAAAAAATTACAAAAAATTCTCTCTGTGATTTATGAAAAAGTGTTTCTATATAATAAATAACTATGCTAGAAAACGCTACTGTTACCACACTTACTTGTTGCCTTTCCTGTTTCAGATGTTCATGAGTAACATACAAGCAAGAAACATATGCTACAGAAGCTAGCAGCAGTTCAAAACTTAGGTTTTAAGTTTTCAGTTTGGTCAGTTATGGAGTTATTCAGCATTTCTCAAGAAAAAGTACCCTGATCCATCTGTGGGACTCCTGGTCCAGAGAATACTAAAACCAGAGACTTCATCTTGAACCTAGTCATTCTAGAAAATTAGAAGTAATTAGGACTTCTTCAGTCCTGCAAGTTACAGCATAAGATACCAACACATGGAGAAACAGAAAAAAAAATCTACATTTACTACTGGTTAGAAAATTTTTGACAAAAAATGCTTTGAATTTCAACATTTTGTGCAAAAGCTTAACTTTTAAAACAACTATTGGCAAAGTAAAGGAGGGAACACAAAGCCAGCAGTTACTAAACAGAGAGCCAAGCATTTCAAAAGTTAACAGGCCCAGAAAAGCTTCCCATGAGCAAACCACAACCAAGTCTAAGAACAACAGGCAGCAAACTCAAGTGACAAGTCCACAGTTCTTCTAAAAATTACACCTAAAAGAGCAATCTTATTCTTAAAACAGAAATTGCTGTCTAGCTACCATCAGTTCTTTGCTTCTTATGTGCAGTTAACTTCAAAGCTCTTAATCTGCATCTGATCCTTCAGGAATCCTGTAGAGATTTTAAGGATTTTTAGAGGACCTAATCTCCCTCAGGATGCACAGTACAACATATTCTACTAATATTATAATTAGTTTGAATCATCCAGTTTAGCTTCTGAAACTCCAGGCACTCTCAAGTATTTCAGCAACCACCACTTCTACGCTGCTACAAGTGCAACATGTTCAGTAGGACTTTTCCAGATCCTGTAAATGCCACCTTGTAAGCCTGCAGGAACAAGGTTCCTCTGAAACCAGACCACACTGCTTCTGTTCTTTCCAACCATGCTTCTCTAAGGAAAATTTACCTCACCTGCTCCTCATCTTTTATCTTCTACAGCTGGGCCAATTTTTTTACCACGCTAATTGTAACTTGAATTAACTCCTTCATTACTGGAAAGAGTTCATGGGCACTGATAATACTTAGGAAAGTAAAAGCAGAAACCAGATCAATGTCCCAAAAAGTATTGCAAGTTACAGATCAGTTTGTGGTTGCTTTTTTATGGATCAATCTCTGTATAAACCAGAAAAGAGTGGTCCTGTAGCCATGTTTTTGACTTTTATACTTTAATTATACACCTCACATAATTTCAAGGACTGAAGAAGAGACTGTAAGGTGTAAGTATTGCATTTATCAAGATAGTTTTGCCAGCAGGCAACAAACTGAGGACTGATATTTAAGAAGTCAGATCCAGCAGTAACTTAATGCAGACAGATTTTCACACTCTGATCATTTGCATAATGATCCCTAGAGCTGCATTCTGCTCCTCAGCAGTGCAAGGAGCCACTCATTCCCCCAGCAATATTTAGTGGGAATCTTTCAGAACCCTAAACTTCTAACTTCACAGAGCATGTGTGAAGTACTTTAAGTTACAATATCCAAATTCAGATTTCTCTATCATATTAAGGAGACAGTTTATTTATTGGCCTTATGTGAATCTGCTTCTACAAACCAATGCACACCTCTTATCACCCAGCCAACAGGTAGCAACATATGCTAACATACTGTTTGAACACGGAAGAGTGAAATTCCTAATTGCATATGGATAAATATATTATTTACATGCATCTGTTTGGGATGAAATCTTTGTGAAAGAGGAATCAGAAAGATTATGACATTCTGAGATAAGTTTAAAATTTTAGGTGGTTAACGTAAGCATTCAAGCTGTAAGAGACTTTCCCAAGCATTCAGGCTTGGAGAATCAGAGTGGAATTTATTTATATGAATTAAGTTATTATAGAAAAAGGCAGGAATAGGAAAAGCAAAGCGCACTGGAGAACATCAGAGGGAGCTCACAGAGGGTTCAAGGGGATAATGAAGCAGAACAAGGAGAGCAGTTCCTATATTGTTTAATTCCACAATCTAGTTTAATCCTACTGAATGATATTTACTCGAAGCAAACTGTGATCAAATCAGGTCTCTATCACCCAGTTATTAGGCTATAAATGCTAAGATGAACCACTCTTACAATAATTTCAATAATTTCCGGCCCTCAAAAATAGTTACTGCTGACTGACAGCATGAGCCACCATTTGCCTTGTTCCCCAGCTTATTCACACAAGCTCCTCCATCTGTACTTCACGGGCTGATTCCAACTTTTGAAGTGACTCTTTGTGGAAGTACTTTAAAGGACAAAGTTCTGAAGGGTACCACAAATACGGAGATGAGATGGGAAGAATTGCTATGCATCAGAAAAGGTTCATTTCCTGACTTTTCAAGGAATGGGATTCCTAAAGGCAGGGACAATATGAAGTCTGTATAAATGCTTAGATCCTTACTTTATTAAAAAATAAAGAAGGAAATAAAATGTTACATGCAAACATGACCTGTCAAAAAGGATGCTACACATGAAGAAGGACAATTCACATAATACTTATAAACCTCTCATCTTCTGTGGGATCTCTGTTAACTTTTACACTATTTAAAGTGAATTTTTAATTACACACATTAAATATAAGAGTGTTAGAGAGCATAGGAGAGTTGAGCTGATGTTCCTACCGTATGAAAGTTTTGTTTTATTGTTTAAGTTCTTGCCCAGGACTACCCTACATGGAACTGCAAAGCCTTTCTGGTCACAGGTTGCCTTTTCCTTTTCATGGTTTGCCAGGGCTCCCTCGGGTGACTGCGCTGAGCCTGCCGACTGCAGCTCACGTTTGCTGATTCCATATTTGCCAATTCCACTGGTACTCTGTAACTTCCTAACTGGCACATGCTGCCTCAGTCACTGTCCAAAAGCTCTAATTAGCAGTTACAATATCCACAGGAAAGAGAGAGGAAGTATCTTCTGTTGCTTGTTTAGATACCTTGTTTCATATACAGGATTTATCTTCAGAAAAGCTTGTGATGCCTGACCTTGATATGTATGGAAAATTCTGCCCGGGAATTCTGCCAGACATTTTGTTTGATATCTGTATTTTCTTCCTCTTGGCCATCTTCTGGTATTTTTTTCCCCTTCTCGCTTCCCAGTTTTTTTCATAACTTCTTCAGAGCTCATTATCTTTACCCAAAGACATTGGCATTGCATGTCTTTCCAGTCATGGAAATTTAAATGCTGGTCCTAAGAATATTCTGTGAAAAGCAAAGAGAAAATTTCAGAACCATCTAACTGAGGAACTTAAATTTCACTGACTTTCAATCAGGCACCTGTGGCATAGCTGTAGACTCACAGAGACTGTGACAATAATATTTTTTACACTTACAGTTATAAAAGTACATATGCACACATATTAAAACATTTAGTACAATACCAAGTTTGACTCTCAAGGTGTATTTTATCAATATTTTAACAAAAAATCCTACAGAGTGTAAAAAGAAAGAAATGCTCTCCCTGGTCCTTTACTATTTTCCCTTGAGAATTATGTTTAACCTTAGGAACCTTGCATGGTTTTAAAATACGTTCCTTCTATTTACCAACTTACAGAATAATTACTGCTTTTATCCCCATTGAAACATTGTGATTACATCTATCTTAGATTTGTTGGTCGTTGCTTAACCTTAATTTTATGAGTTCTACTAATAACCTGTGGTACTGGTAGTTTTCTGTATTAGGGACCAAAGAGACACATGAAGCACAAGGAAAAAAAAAAATCACAAATTAACAAACCAGGGCCTTGAAATGTAAGGAATTGGGAAATATCTGTCACCATCTTGCTAACATTTTTGTGTTGATGTGCTGAAGGTACTGTTTTATGCATCTCTAAGTCTGCCAAAAGGCAGACAGCATCCAAAGGAAGGCTGAAGGGAAAAAAGAGAGGAGGGCAGACAGACAGAACCTTAACCAGATTTGAAAGTTTGGCAGGAAAAAGTTTTTGTCATTTCTGTTCAGCAATTTAGTTTGTCTATGCAATTATATTTACAGAAATGCAAAGCACCTACTGAAGATCTTGTGGATAAGCCAAAAAATGTTGAATTACTTTCCAAAGGAAAAGGTGTTGACAAAATACTTTGCATCAAGTTCTAGCCCAAAGAACTTCCCAATCCCATCTACAGAGAAATAAATGCTATCCAAGGTGATCTTGAAGTCTGTCTGAGGACAGGAGTTGCGCACACCCAAATTAGGTGCTCAGAGGTCATTAGGAGAAAGTGTAACTTTCCAAGCTTTACACATGGTCGTTGAATTTCAAGCAAGGTGGAGTGAAGATTTGCTCTTGAAAATGGAGGAAGTTTGCCTGAAGCTAAAGCAAATTAATATTGTTGACCTTGGCCCTGATTCTGCTCCTGCCTAAGTCAACAGAAATACTCCTGTTAATTCCACTGAGATCTGGATCAAGCCTCCTGTTGAAATAAAACTGAAAGCTTTAGTTTAGAGAACTTTCCGGCAATACAGCTGGTTGTACTGAGGTACAACATGATGTTCTAATACTGAAGATTTATTGTCTCACATAGGTTGGGTGTTTCTTTATTGATAAGAAAACTTGCATATGCATCCCCAAAAGACACTGAAACCTAGGGTTAGCTATGAAACTTCATCCAGTGTCTCTGAGAAACCTCTTTTTTGTTCTATTGAAGTCTAGAGGTGTTGACTCTATTGCCATATTTCTGATGAGTTCATTGAACCGCAGAAGGGTTACTTGAGCCACTGTACATAGAAGAACAGTCAGAACTGTGGTCATCTGGTGTCACTATTTAAAGCGAATTAAATTTTTCAAACTAGCATTTGCAGCATTCACCTTACAGATTTTCATATTAATAAAAAAAACCACAATACCTGTGTGTTTAAAAACCTTCCTTATGGACTTCAAATTATTGTATGTACTATTTATTGTTTACTCATTTTGCCTGCTGAAACCTGGGTGTTTTTTACCACGTTCAAGACTCTAATCCTGTAAAGGACCTTCTGCTTAGTGTGCTTTTGTATGAGGAACAAGCAGCACTCTCAACCCCTTTTTAGTCTCAAGAATGATAGGTGTAAAGTTGTCTTCTGTCTGTGATCTGAGCGGGGGAAATGACCTAATGTGTGCAAAAATAAATCATCTCCCTTAGGAAAGGCAGAATCAGTGCCAAACACTGAAAGTTCCTGAAGGAATGGATTCCTCAACTTGTGTATCTTGATTATCCAGTAACTCAAGGAACAAAGTATAGCTGTGGTCAGGGAGTTTACACAGAAAAAAAAAAAATCTCTTATCCAGTTTTCATCAGGTTTGACTTCCTGTCTTCAGAGTATGTGGCTTATAATTTTAAATAGATTACCTCAGTGGTTCACATTAACACAATTCCCTACATGGTGGGGATATCACTTTAGGGATTTCATATTTCAAAGAAAGCAACTCTTTATTTCACTGAAGTATTTAAAGAAATATTTTCATGGAGAATTTTTTCCTAAGGAATAGGAATATTGATGCCAGTATTGGGAAATATGAATTGATGGAAAGCTATTAAGACACTCAATGCAGGAAGAATCATTATAACTTGTGTAAGCAGGAACTCAATACCAGTGACTCTGGTTTTCCCCCATAACACCAAAAAATACAATTTTTTTCCAAAGCTGCATGGATACAGTGACTTCAGTTTGTGTCTCTCTCCATATCAAAGCCTTGACAATAGGTAAAGGACAGTGACCAGAGCTATGAAACCTTTTTTTTTTTCCAAAAGAAAAATAAAAAAAGAAAAAAGAAAGCTTTATGTGACATATATGAAAACATTTCATTATGCAAAAATAAGAAATTCTATATCTGATTAGTATTATTAGAAACCTATGACTGAAAAATGAGCATGCAACAGCTGAGAACACATCATCACAAAAAGCTGGTTCTTGGAAGCTAGTAAATGCAGTGTTAAAGCCAAAAGTTCAATGTTAATTCTGCCCCAACTGCTTTGTACATTAAAATATGTCACATGGTTTGAGTTATTTTACATTTTGTTATTTATTTACGCTATAAGGAAAATTCTAACTAGCATTTCTCGCAGTCTGACACACATACATGTGAAAGGAACATATTCTATTTTTGGCCTAAAGTTTCAATCTCACTGAGATCTAATAAGGAAGTCCAGTTTGGAGGAATTTGATTTAATAACATTAGTCCTGTATACATTTAATATTAGCTGGTGGAAATTTAGCAGTGGCTCAACCTTACAGGATTCAAACATTTTGGACTGTTTTGAATGTCTTCACTCTGAGTAACCCTTTAACAGAAAAATGCTCAGTGGTTCAAGTGGGATAATAATGAAGATGGGAGAAGTGAAGTGACTGGAACCTGGTTTTCTGTCTTTTTTTGTGTCCTTTGCCGCATTCAGTCCACTACTGTGGTAACTCCAGCATCTTCCACAGCATTCCTGGTGAGCAAGAGAAGCTCCTTGTAGGCTAAAGCTCTGCTACCAGCTGGGTCCTGTGTCTGCTGCTGGGCCATGCAGCTTCTGCCACACAGAGCACAGAATGTCTGAGCTCCCTTGGTGTTTCCTCAGCACGCACTGGCTTAAGAGCGCTCCTCTTTCCCAGGAGCCAATTCTTGTTACAGCAGGGATACTGCAACACGTGTATCAAACAATGAGGCCCGTGGAAAAGAAATGTATATGGGCTGATTCTTGATAGATGTTTCAGAGATGAAACATGGCTGGGGCTCTGCCCAGGAACTGCTCAATCACGGGACCCGAGGGTCCTTGGCCACACAGGGGAACACAAACCAACCAATGGGGAACGAGGCTGAGCAGGGGCAGGGAAACGCCGTGTCTCCCCCCCAGGGCCCCTCTCCCAGGACCACATGGCAAGGGGGGAAGGGACCCTGACATTTCACCTGTTTATTTTTAACAAAAGAGATTTAAAACTTAACATTGAAAACAACTGGGTAAACATAACAAGGACAGTTTCAAAACAAAACAAGCCACCCTCCTGAGTCTTTAAATGTCCAAACAGATTCTCTGGAACATCTTAAGGCTGACAGAAGGGAGACAGGATTCTCTGGGCATGCTTTGTGGGGAAACTGAGGCAGGAGAGGGTTTCTTCCATTTGTACCTGTTGGAACTCTAAACAACAATAGTTAATTTCTTCCCTCCCCCTCTTCATCCCCCACTCGGCACTGGAAAGGGATTTTTGGGGAAACAATTGGCAAAAGCATGGTTTTGTGATATTGTCTAACATGACTACGATTTTTAGCATATATACTGCCTTTTGCAGAAACACCATCAGGCCCAGTGACGTCTGCTGCTTGTAACCCTTTTCTACCTTGCACAGTTTTGAACTCTACTACTTCTCTATCTCCTAATCTTGGGATGTATTTTTCAGGATTACTCTTTTTAATAGCAGTTCTATGAACGAACACGTCTTGCTGGTTGTCGCATCTCGTTATAAAACCATAATTTTGTTTAACATTATACCATTTTACTATTCCTAAAACCTTAGCTACGATGATTTTTCCATTTTCCAAGTGGCTGCTGTTTTCTGTCTCGCTGTGTTTTTGCTTTTTCTTTCACATTCGCTTGCTCCCATGTTGGAATTGCCAGGGTTGTCAATGCTGCTGGGGCCATTGGGGCTGCTGGTGCCTGCGCGCTCTTCCCCGGCTCGTA